>NC_143045.1:10600000-10900000 GCF_057628025.1 Oncorhynchus mykiss
GCTAGCTACGGTGGGCGCTGACACAGTTTCATCCGTCCATCTGTGATGGCCAGTGAGGCTGGAGGCTGCAGGCAGGGGCTTGGGATGGATCGGGAGGGGAGGGTTTTTCTGACCAGTCAGCCTCAGCCTGGGAGCCACTCATTCACTAAGCACTTGACTGCTCCAAACACAAAGACACCCAGAGACAAGCAACCAACACCTCTCTCTCTCTGTCACTCCCCCTCCCCCTCTCCCTCTGCTCCTCTGTTGTTGGTATAGCTACAGCTGGAGAAGAGAGAGGTGAAGGGAGAGAAGGAGGGAACGAGAGATAGCTAGACCTATAAAAATAGACAGTGCGTGAGAGGAGGACAAAGAAAGAGAGATAGAGATGACAGAATTACTAAGAGAGACAGGGGAGAGAGATAGAGGCAGATAGCTACATAAAATGGGAGACAGCCAGAAAGAAAGTGTGTCCATCTGTGTTGTGTCATACAGATAGATTAGCTTGATAATTCACTGTGGGCAAAGCGTACAGCGGTGGGCTGAGCTCTCCCATAAGCCTATTAATGGTATAGTTATCGAACACAATGACCTCACAGGCTGGATGGGAACACATACTGCTCAGATTCCTCCTTACGTGAGAAAAATGGCTTCCAAAGAATTCAATCAACCATTGTTTTAACCTCACATCAAACCCTAATCATTCCCGTGGTAAACACTAGCCTGGCTATTCACCACTCACCAGAGCCCTGTTCTTGCTGTTGATTGCACTGGGGCTAACCATACAATTAGAATCTAGTCATTCTTTTTCTATGGAGCTAACTAGAGTGCACACTTAAATTAATTGTAGAAATTCAACCAAAAATGGCAACATTAGCTCCCGAGTGGTGCAGCGGTATAAGGCACTGCATCTCAGTGCTAGAGTCATCCCTACAGACCCTGGTTCGATCTCGGGCTGTATGACAACCGGCGGTGATCGGGTGTCCCATAGGGTGCACACAATTGGCCCGGCATCGTCCGGGTAAGGGGAGGGTTTGGCCGGGGTAGGCCGTCATTATAAAATAAGAATTTGTTCTTGACTGACTTGCCTAGTTAAATAAATGTCAAAAAATATATGGAAAACCGTCAAAACAAACTATGAGTAATCTTCCCTTGTGGATTCTTGATGGTTTTCCAACTGTGTTGTTGTTCTTTTTCCCCATGGAATCCTGGAGTAGAGCAGGGGATGGCAAACTGGCGGCGTGCAAGCAAAAAACCGGCCTGTGAGTGATTTTTATTGCCCCCCCCCAAAATGATTTTTTAAACAAAAAAATACAGTATATATATTTTGTGGGATTGTAGTTTTGGGTAAAAAAAAGATTATAAAATCACCAGGAATTCATATAAAAATGTGTGTAATTTAGGAAATCTTTTCCCAAGTATTCCACGATTAAAGAAAGAGACATATGTGATTGTGTCTCAATATAATCAAGTTATATAATTATTGTTATTTTCAAATACAATCTCTTTCTGGGCTTAGTTGTGGTCAATTTGAGGTGTAAAAATGATTATAATTATGTTCCGGGCCTCCGACCATCCCCTCTGACAAAAATTGTCCTGCGGCTTACTTTAGTTGTCTATCCCTGAAGTCGAGGTTTTACCCCAACAGAAATAGCCATGCAGCCTGGTATGGTGTGGTGTAGTGTGGCGTGGGACGATGTGGTGTGGCGTTGGGTGGCTTGGTGTGGTGTGGGGCGGTGTGGTGTGGTGTGGAGTGCTGGACCGTGAGCCCTAGGCATTGTGAGCATTGATTGCTCTGTGTTGTTAATTGAACCTGTCCCAATTTCTCGTGACCCAAATGAGGGCCCACCAGTAGAGCTGGCTTGGTGTGTGTGTACATGTTCTCCTACATGATCAAAACCACAATGTCCTGACAAGTCACCAGAATGTCCTGACAAGTCACCAGAATGTCCTGACAAGGTAGGGAAACAAATTTGAAGGGTTAGGTTTAGGGTTTGGGTGGGGTTAAAGTTAAGATTAGGGTTAAGGTTTGGGGTTAGGGGTTAGGGAAAATAGGATTTTGAATGGAAATATCTGTGCATTGACGCTCCCCATCCAACCTGACAGAGCTTGAGAGGATCTGCAGAGAAGAATGGGAGAAACTCCACAAATACAGGCGTGCCAAGCTTGTAGCGTCATACCCAAGAAGACTCGAGGCTGTAATCGCTGCCAAAGGTGCTTCAACAAAGTACTGAGTAAAGGGTCTGAATACTTATGTAAATATCATATTTCATTATTATAATTTTTTTTACATTTGCAAACATGTCTAAAAACTTGTTTTTGATTTGTCATGATGGGGTATTGTGGTTGATTGGCGAGGGAAAAAAACAATTGAATCGATTTTAGAATAAGTCTGACATTACAAAATGTGGAAAAAGTCAAGGGGTCTGAATACTTCCCGAATGCACCGTACACTTTTACTCCCCAAAAAATCCCCAAAATTCACAAAAACAAAGCTGTGTGTGTACTCTGATGTTCCACTATTGAGTGGCCTCAATGCTGTGTGTTTATGTGTGGTGGCACAATGTGTAAACCCTAATGTTTTTCTGATGTTTTACTATGCTAGAGGAAGCACAGGACCTGCGGTGGTAGACACAGTCTTTCATGTCCATGAACCAACAGACACGCACAAGCACACACATACGCACTCACGAACAGCCAAAACAATTATGATCAAATAGCCCACCTGTACATCACAGGAGGCTGCTGAGGGGAGGACGGCTCATGATACCGTCTGGAACAGATCGCATGGAATGGCATCAAACACATGGAAACCATGGAAACTATGTGTTGGATGTATTTGACACCATTCCACCTGGTCCGCCCCATCCATTATTAGGAGCATGTCCCCCCCCCAATTAAGGTGCCACCAACCTCCTGTGCTGTACAAACTCTCGATACTAAATCATTTGTGCTTGTGAAAAAAACATGACAGACTCACAATGCACTGCCATGCAAATCCACAATACACATCCCACTGGGCACAAACTGGTTGAATCAACGTTGTTTTAACGTAATTTGTCAACAGATTGTGACATGGAATCTACGTGGGAAATGCATTAGATTTGAAAAAAACGTTCAACTGTTGTTTTAAGGGTGAAATTTCAACCACGGGATTACGTCATCATGGTAACCAATTTTCAACATAGACAAACCTTTTTATAAAATATGTTGTATTTGTACCTTTGAAACAACATCAGACCTTCAACGTTATATCCACTATCAGAAAAATTAAACAATGGGCTAGGCAGCAACCCTGCTTAACTTTGTCACTGACTATTACCAACGTGCTATCGTGAGAATGATTATTGAGAGATTTCTTAAGAACTAGATTCCCTGTTGTTATCGAAGTGATTCCAAAGGGTAGGTTTTAACAGAGAAAATGAAATGTAACCATACTTTCTAAGTCATATATCATCCATATTTAAGCCTATATAGGATTTGCTAAATCATCAACAGCTGTTGTTTCAATTTAACCCAGGGTTCAACTAAATATATACAATACATAAAGGCCTACAGTTTCAAGCTTTGATTGATTTCAAATGTATTCTTCAAGTTGTTAACTAATATGTTGGATTCATGTCCCCATCTCAACCAAAAATCTACGTTATAGAATAGGACTAAATCAGATCACACTTTAAATGCACTTTAAATAAATTGTGATTTGATTTAGTCCTATTCTTTAACTTGTATTTTTGGTTGAGATGGAGACGTGAATCCAACATATAAATTATTAATGTGAACAGACGGGAATTAAAGCCAGACTAAATCAGACACAAAAAATACATCTCCGTCAAATGTTGACATTTTGTTGCACAATCGATATCACTTTTACAATACTTTCAGTAGCCTATCTATCAGTACAAACTCATTTAACAGTATTTATTCAACCTTGAAATTAGTAACACATCCATGGCCACATTTTGAGGTTATGTAACTATAAATGTCTTCTTATGTAATCATAGAATGTGTGCATGTTCAAGATATCATGCAAAGGTGGAGATCTTATTTCTATATTTCTAGAATAATATTTCTAGAATAATCTGCGCAGAATCTCGGACAGCATTGAGCACTTTTAATGTAATCTCAACTGCAATCCAGGTCATTTGGTTTTGCTATTAGATGACGCACAGTGATAACACATGAATCTGTTGTATAAATACAAAATATCTGACATTGTATTCCCATTTGTACTTTGCTGTGCTTTTAAATGGTTGAAAGAGAAGTTATAACACATTTACATGACAACTAAACCAAAAATCTGACATTGTTTTTCTATTGGAACTTGGTTGTGCTTTCAGATGGTTGAAAGCACAGTGATAACACATTGGGTATGCAACAAACTTCTGGCTGTCTTTTTGAGTGGGTGAATAAAGGTTGAAATCTCATTGATCAACGTCTCAACCAAATATTACCCACATTTCCACTTTGAAATGACGTGGTGTGCCCAGTGGGATTTGTGTACCTATTTTTCTAGCACAATATAGGCTACACAAACATTGCACCGCAAATTCAAAAACGTATATATTCTCACCGTAGGCAGCAACGCAGTGTCAAAATATAACACAATAAATCCCTAAGCCATGTACAAATACAAGTCAGACTCAAATCAGTTTATATCTGAGTACAAGGTTTTCTGAAAGTGCTCATCTCATCTCCCCATTCTCAAACTCTGTGTCAGTTCTTTTCATTGAACAGACTCGGCTTGTTCCCTCTCCTATTGGCATCGCTTTTCCTCGCTTTCCCTTATTCTATCAGTCAGCGATTCCTCATCTCCTCTCACAACTCTCTCCCTCCTCCTCTCTCACTCTTCCTCTCTCCCTCCTCCTCTCTCTCATCTCCCTCCTCCTCTCTCTCTTCCTCTCATCTCCCTCCTCTCTCCCTCCTCCTCTCATCTCCCTCCTCTCTCACTCTTCCTCTCTCCCTCCACCTCTCATCTAGTTCCTCCTCTCTCACTCTTCCTCTCTCCCTCCTCCTCTCATCTCCCTCCTCCTCTCATCTCTCTCCTCCTCTCTCTCTTCCTCTCTCCCTCCTCCTCTCATCTCCCTGCTCTTCTCATCTCCCTCCTCCTCTCATCTCCCTCCTCTCTCCCTCCTCCTCTCATCTCCCTCCTCCTCTCATCTCCCTGCTCCTCTCAACTCCCTCCTCTCGCCCTCCTCCTCTCATCTCCCTCCAACTCTCTCCCTGCTTCTCTCATCTCCCTCCTCCTCTTTCTCTTCCTCTCTCCCTCCTCCTCTCATCTCCCTCCTCCTCTCTCTCTTCCTCTCTCCCTCCTCCTCTCTTCTCCCTCCTCCTCTCATCTCCCTGCTCTTCTCATCTCCCTCCTCTCATCTCCCTCCTCTCTCATCTCCCTGCTCCTCTCAACTCCCTCCTCTCTCCCTCCTCCTCTCATCTCCCTCCAACTCTCTCCCTCCCTCCTACTCTCTCCCTTCTGCTCCCCCTCCTCATGTCTCCTCCTCCTCTCTCTCTCTTCCTCTCTCCCTCCTTACATCATCGTCTTTTTCCTCCATCCTCTTCCAGATTTGAGACAAACGTTGGTTCTTCTTCTATACACAGTCTATGACAACAATATAGCCCTGTGTTTTCTTGTTGTATTCATCTTCCAACATTATGGCAAGCCCAAACAGACAGACTATTTCCATTGGTTTGGGATGGAAATTAGAAACCTGCACCAACTGTTCCTGGATGATGTAATTTCCTGAAACATACCACAAGCCGCAGGCATTTCCCAAACCTCAACAGCAAGTGTGTGTGCACACAAAGTACCCCCATACCCTGCTCGAAGCTTACGAACACAGTACACTAAAGATACACTGGGCCAGTTTGAGAGTAACTTTGTATGCCGTTGACTTGTGTTGCTATGCTACCATGATTCAAACATTATGTGCATGGACGAGCTCCAGTGTAAGTGTGCTTTCAGCCAGGCTCGTGTCAAGTGTGTGTATCAATTGTCTGGGAATGGTTTGATCCAAAATTCCTGTCAGCCACACTGTATGAGAGACAGCTCAACTTCCCAAACGATTGTCACAAATCAGATACCTGTTTTCCTCTCCAATCAGCTAAGCCCACAGAAGCAAATAACACGTGACTCTCTTCCTGTCCAATCATCTTCTGAGCTTCGGGACACAGCCCTACTGTCCGGTCCAGTGCTGGCCAGAGCCAAGTCCAGACACTCATCTAAAAAGCATCGATGTGTGGCTCTGTTCAATGCCTATCTCTTCCATCTCTCTCTTTCCCCCTTTACAACCAAAAGCCTGTTCGGTTCCCCACTACAAAGACACATTGTCACCAATCTGGTCAAAAACTATGGAGGACAGAGAAGTGTGTGAGTATGAGTGTACCTCTTTCCCAAAACATTCAAAAGGCAGACTATTTAACAGCACCAACCAACCATAAAGGAAATGCTCCAGCCTCTCTTTCTTACTGTCTGGTAAATAAACGGTGGGTCTCGCCTGAAAATTGCCAAGAGAGATAGAGGATAGATGTGTGTGTGTGTGTGTGTGTGTGTGTGTATGCGTGCGGGTGGAGGGGGCAGGCAGACTGAATTGGGTCACATGTCTGCTGGGCAAACGAAAGGGCAGCAGCGAGCCTGAGACCTGATTTACAACACCAGTGCTCTGCACACATACACACACACACACACACAACCGCACACACACTAGAACTATTATGTGAGCCACTCAACCTCTAATTGTGTCCACAAGGCAGGTCATTGCAGACGGCTGCAATTCTGCATATGGTACAGTTTTCAGAGGATAGCCATGGAGGGGAGCCCTCAGCCTATGTTGATGTTGAGTTCTCTATCAGGCCTGTTTTCAGCACCTGAGGACTGGAGGGTTAGACAAGCCTCTGACTGCATGTCGTAGTGACAGAGTACGGCCCTATATGTCTCCTCTTTCAGTCCCTCTCACAACTGTACACCTTGCTACTAGATCATCCTTCCTTCCTGCCCTCCTTCTCCTGTTTTATTTTTCTCCCAGTTCTGCGGTGTTTGATGCTGTTTGGTGGGGAGCCTGAGTATAATGGCTGTGGCACCCGGGGTCTGTCACACTGGCAGACCTCTAGCTGCTCTCCACACAACACAGCCTTCTCTCCAACCCACATCCTCTGTCCCCCTCGCCACCCTCCACCCCCAACCACGCCAAACCTCACTCTTGCTGCATGGCAACCAGCTCCCATGGCAACTCTTTCTCTCTCTCCCCGTAGCATGGGAGAGAGAGAGAGAGAGAGAGACAGAGAGAGAGAGAGAGAGAGAGAGAGAGAGAGAGAGAGAGGGGGGGGGGGGGGGGGGGGGGGCGAGTGAGTAGTGATGGCTGTTGGGGAAAGAGACAAGGCTTGGGGAGGAAAAAGCGAGGGAGAGAGAACAACAACAGAAATAACCCAAGAGCTGCTCTCTCTCTCTCTCTCTCTCTCTCTCTCTGTGTCTCTCTCTCTCTCTTTCTCTCTCTCTACCACTCTGGACCTGCTGCTGCTTCAAATAGCTGCTAGTGCTGATGAGGTCTTTCCCAATTTGTCGGGTATTTGTCTCCTAATCCTTTGGGCCTTCTGGGACTTTACTCCTCTCTGATGAGGCTGGCGCTGCTTACACTTGAGAGGAGATGAGAAGAAAAAAACAGGATGCAAACACAACCTTGTGCTGAAGAGGAAACGTTCCAGTGTTCACAGCAACAAGACCTATTCCTGACCAGGATCAGAGCAGAGCGAGAGACAGAGAGGGATGAGAGAAATAGAGAGAGATGACAGCGAGGTAGAGACAGGGGAAGGAGACCAGGCCAAGCTGAGCGAATGAGAGAGACAGAAACAGGGACTGAGAGACAAAAAGTATTAGGATTCTGAAAACCCTTCCTCACCCACACACAGTCTCACACTCAGTCACACACACAGTCACACACACAGTCACACACACCAAACCTTTCAGAACTTGCTACACTGGAGTTGAGAGGATGATGTGTGTTTACGTTTGGCCCACCCACACACATCAAATCACATGTTATTTATCAACTGCATCGTAAACAACAGGTGTAGACAGTGAAATGCTTACATACAGGTCCTTTTCCAACAATGCAGAGAGAAAGATGGAAAATAGTGACACAAGGAATAAATATACAGAGAATAACGAAAAACGATAAAGAGTCAAAATAACATGGCTATATACAGGGAGTACCAGTACCGAGTCGATGTGCAGGGGTACGAGGTAATAACATGGCTATATACAGGGAGTACCAGTACCGAGTTGATGTGCAGGGGTACGAGGTAATAACATGGCTATATACAGGGAGTACCAGTACCGAGTCGATGTGCAGGGGTACGAGGTAATAACATGGCTATATACAGGGAGTACCAGTACCGAGTCGATGTGCAGGGGTACGAGGTAATAACATGGCTATATACAGGGAGTACCAGTACCGAGTCGATGTGCAGGGGTACGAGTTAATAACATGGCTATATACAGGGAGTACCAGTACCGAGTCGATGTGCAGGGGTACGAGGTAATAACATGGCTATATACAGGGAGTACCAGTACCGAGTCGATGTGCAGGGGTACGAGGTAATAACATGGCTATATACAGGGAGTACCAGTACCGAGTCGATGTGCAGGGGTACGAGGTAATAACATGGCTATATACAGGGAGTACCAGTACCGAGTCGATGTGCAGGGGTACGAGGTAATAACATGGCTATATACAGGGAGTACCAGTACCGAGTCGATGTGCAGGGGTACGAGGTAATAACATGGCTATATACAGGGAGTACCAGTACCGAGTCGATGTGCAGGGGTACGAGGTAATAACTCTGTTGAACGTGTGTGTTGGGGTGTCAGTGTAAGTAGGTGTGTGTGTCGGTAGAGTCTTGTGTATGTGCACAGTCAATGAGAGTTAGTGCAAAAATGGTCAATGCAGGTAGTCCGAGTAGCCACTTGATTAGCTCGTCCCTCCGTTTCCTGTAGTCCAAGATCAGCTCATTTGTCTTGCTGACGTTGAAGGAGAGGTTGTTGTCCTGGCACCACACTGCCAGGTCTCTGACCTCCTCTCATCACTGTCGATATTCAGTCCTACCACCATCGTGTCGTCTTCAAACTTCAAACCCACTGCGTGGGTGAACAGGGGGTGAACAGGGGTTACAGGAAGGGAGTAAGCACACACCCCTGAGGGTCCCCCGTGTTGAGGGTCAGCGTGGCGGATGTGTTGTTGCTTATCCTCACCGCCAGGAGGCGGACCGTCAGGAAGTCCAGGATCCAGTTGCAGAGGGAGGTGTTTAGTTCCAGGGTCCTGGGCTTGGTGATGAGCTTGGAGGGGACTATGGTGTTGAATGCTGAGCTGTAGTCAATGAACAGCATTCTAACATAGATATTCCTTTTGTCCAGGTGAGAAAGGGCAGTGTGCAGTACGATTGAGATTGTGTCATCTGTGGATCTGTTGGTGCGGTATGGGAATTGGACTGGGTCTAGGGTTTCTGTGAAGATGGTGTTGATGTGAGCCATGACCAGCCTGTCATTACCTTGGTGTTCTTGGGCATGGGGAATATGGTGGTTGGCTTGAAACAAGTTGCTATCACAGACCGATCAGGGATAGGTTGTCAGTGAAGACACTTGCCTGCTGGTCTGCGCATGCTCTGAGTACGCGTCCTGGTATTCCATCTGGCCCCGCGGCCTTGTGAATGTTAACCGCTTTAAAAGTCTTACATCGGCTACAGAGAGCGAGATCACACAATCATCCAGAACAGCTGGTGCTCTCATGTGGTGAGCATAGAAGGCATTTAGCTTGCCCAGAAATCAACTGGTAGAACAGTACCCCCACTTAGCCCACTTAGCCTTCTCTCAAATATCAGCTTCATCGAAATGGAATTACTAGATTGGGTATTCCCCATTCAAGTCAAATGAGCCCATGATGGGTGGACCGGTGGCCGTTCTAGTCATCATTTTTCTAAGTCAGCGTCTCCTCAGAGAGAACACCACTCATTTTTAATTAAAGCTCCCACTGCCGGCCCGGGCACCACATTTACATCCAGCACTGAGCACAGAGAAATATGGTCCAATAACATCGACGGGTCAAGCGCAGGTCACGTATTACTGAGGGTGTGTGAATCCAATCCTAGGATATGATAGGCTGAACCCTGCTGGAGCCACATAGTGTGAGGCTAGCTACCCTGCTGTTTTCACTAGGGATGCATACGAGTTAGTCACCGGATGGACTAACTGCTACACGGGGTGGGAAATAAGAGTGCATATCAATAACAGTATAGAAATATCGGATGACATTCGATTTCAGCAGGCAGTAGGAGAGGAAGGTGTGTGACTTTCAAGCCCCAGGATATTTCCCATGCATCATATCCAGTAGGGAAACATCCAGGACCTACATTTCACAACAACATCGCCTCAAGCAGTTAACCGACTCCAAACGTCGTGTGAGAAGAAAACAAAATGCTATCAATAGACAAGTTCCGACAGGTTCCACTTTCTTCCTCAACAGGTTTCACCCATGACATCACACGCCCCTCCCTCTGCCACCCACCCACCCCCCTTCAATGTGGAAAGATGGAGAGGTAGTGGTGACTGGGTATTTCTGTGTCTGCCTGAGCCATACCATTACCTCATGCGGCTCTGGTTTAAAAACGTTCTTACAACGTCCCTCTAAGGCTGTAGTTGGAGTGACAATGTCATGTTTAACTTTGTCTCGCTCTGATAGGGTGTAATGTGAATTACCTCATGGTATTATAGGAGGCCCCAGTGGTCTGACTCTCTGTCACACCCTGCCCTGCTCTGAGTGACTCACAGTAGGAGAGGAGAGAGTAGGAGTAGAGGCCCAAACACAGATGGCCCACAGCAGGGCTGGGCTGGCCCAAATGGCCCCACCATGACAGCTAGCAGCATCCCCGATGGAGAGCAGAACCACGCCACTTTGTCATGTTAATGGAGGGGGACAGCTGGGGGAGAAGGGCGGAGGTGGGGTATGGGACCAGACAGGAGGGGGACACAAAGGAGGCAAAGTGAGCCCCATACAATCAACCCCACGTGCCAAAAAAATACCTTCAAACCACGTCCCTCGTAGCCTCTGACCTTTGATCCTAAGTGAAACCACACATGCGATGCGAGACAGCGAGGAATGCTTTCACCCTGGGCAGGCGGGCAGTCTGTTGTTGTGGAGTTGGTGAGAGGGGAGTTAGCTCTGAGAGAGGCTAGCTCTGAGAGATCGATAAGCTTTTAAAGCAGCGTGACTCTGTCTCCCTCCACTGTCTGTCTACAGCCGGGCACTCTCACTGGAAGCTGAGGGAAAAGCTTGCAGAATTTTCTAGGGCAACGAGAACAGCAGGGTTCCCAGCAGCAGCAGCCTAAAAACAGGCAGACAGTCACATCATGTAGCCAATCCTACATTTAACAGAGAGTGTCGAGGGTTCGTGGAGAAAGGCCCCACTGGGCACACACTGGTTGAATCAATGTTGTTTCCAAGTCCGTTCAATGAAATTACGTTGAACCAACGCGGAATAGACGTTGAATTGACGTCTGTGCCCAGTGGGGCCAGACTCGTGAGGGAACATCTGGTGCCACACAAAAACAGGCTGACTTTAAAAAAAAGCCCAGACAAATTGTTTAGTTCAGAACTGTCCCTGGACCCTATAAGAGGAGGACTCACCCCTTAAATAGAGGGAAGGGGTAATTGTAGTAAGCAACATTGATTGCAGTTTGGCCAGTGGCGTTTTAGACTCGAATGACCTTGATGGGCTCCAAGAACAGTATCGATCCCAAACTAATCCCAAACCAGGGCTGCAGTGTGTCAATGTCAATGTACACTGGTAACAGGGCAGAGAGAAGAATGTGCCAGTCAAGGCACTTATCCAGTGAGACAGAGAGAGAGACCAGTTGTTTAGTCTCGTTGCTATAAAACAAAGCGTCAGAGTGGAGAATCGCTCGGGATCAACAAAAGACACTTTCAGCTCCTCAGGCGGCGAGGAGAAGAGAGGACAGGAGAGGAGTGAGAGGAGAAGAGGAGAGAAGAGGAGAGAAGAGGAGAGAGGAAGAGCGATATGGAGAGGAGAGAAGAGGAGAGGAAGTGAGAGGAGAGAGGAAGAGAAGAGAGGAGAGAACGTCAACCTTCTCTCCCTTACAGAATTGCCAGGGCAGGACAGAGAGGAATAACTCAGAGGCCAGGGCCCTTACAGAACCATGTCTCTACTCCCAAAACCCTGTGAGAAGACAGGCTAACCACAACAATGAGAATGCACCCAAAACAAGCGTGCCAGGACAAAATAAGGGATTTTTGGGCAGAGAGGGAGGGAGGGATCATGGGAGGAGTGTGGGTCCACAGCGTGGGCATAGCACAGATTAGAAGCACAAATCACAGATGGCCGCTGCTTCTCCCCTATTCACTGTAGCGCCACAAATAATTAACCAAAGTGTCCCCCTTTTCTCTTTTGTCAGCACGCGTCTATCAAATGAGAGTGTGTCCCCGACACAATGGCTGCCCCACAAAGGCCCGCCCACCCCCCACCGTCACCGTGAAAAGAGAGACACGTGCAACTTGTCAGAGATTGGAACAATGGGAGAAGGGAGGAGAGGGAGGGTGTGGCATCAGCACGCAGCAGCCCACCCTCGAGGCCCCGGAGCCAGCCACTGGATTGTAACTACAGCCCCAGGCTTCTACCAGTCCTGGAGGCCTCCGAGGCACACAGCCAATACTAAGCCACAGCCTTTGGTGTGATTGATCAAACATTTGTCTCAACGGGATTGTATAGGCGTGTGTGTGTGTGTGTGTGTGTGTGTGTGTGTGTGTGTGTGTGTGTGTGTGTGTGTGTGTTTTGTGTGTGTGTGTGTGTGTGTGTGCGTGTGTGTGTGTGTGTGTGTGTGAGTGCGTGTGTGTGTGTGTGTGTTTGTGTGACAACGAGAGTGTGTGTAAGTAAGTGTGTGTAGTCAGGCTTGTTAATTTGGGGGGAGAAGGAAAGTAAAAACCCTGGAACAGCTGGGTGGGGTCTGGGGGGACACAATAGAGAGAGAGAAGGGGGGAGGAAGCAAAAAGTGATGCGCAGGCAGGCAGGCCACCAACTCCAAAAGCTTGACGGGTGTCTTTTGTAACAGCAGCTGGTTTTGGAGGGGTCAGACCAGCTGTGTCTCCATTAACCCTCCTTCCCCCTCCCTTCCCGCCCCAACCAAACACAGCCAGCTGTAGGCTGGAGAGAGGGGTGAACAGAGATTTGAGGAGAGGGGTTTTCCTCAAACCCACTGCATGTGGTCATCTATCTTTGGTTCTTAACTTTGAGCCTCACGCAGACTTCCTTCACAACCCAACTGGTTTACTCCAGGACTGATTTATAGTCAGACTCCCTTCACAACCCAACTGGTTTACTCCAGGACTGTTTTATAGTCAGACTCCCTTCACAACCCAACTGGTTTACTCCAGGACTGATTTATAGTCAGACTCCCTTCACAACCCAACTGGTTTACTCCAGGACTGTTTTATAGTCAGACTCCCTTCACAACCCAACTGGTTTACTCCAGGACTGATTTATAGTCAGACTCCCTTCACAACCCAACTGGTTTACTCCAGGACTGTTTTATAGTCAGACTCCCTTCACAACCCAACTGGTTTACTCCAGGACTGTTTTATAGTCAGACTCCCTTCACAACCCAACTGGTTTACTGTAGGACTGTTTTATAGTCATACTCTGTACGAACCCTAATCATTACTGTATCTCACTCCACATCCACTTCAGCTTAAAAACTTGCAGTTATGGAAAGAAAACTAGAGTGTGTATCTGGCTATTCTCCCATGACACTCGTAACAGGGAGCAGAAACACAGAGAGAAAGACAGAGAGAGAGAGAGAGAGAGAGAGAGAGAGAGAGAGAGAGACCTGGGTCCTGACAGTAAATCTCAGTAAGACAAAAATAATTATGTTGCAAAAAAGGTCCAGTTCCCAGGACCATAAATAAAACTTCCATCTAGACACCGTTGCCTTCTATGCCATCAAAAGGAACATGAAATTCGACATACCAATTAGGATCTGGCAAAAAATACTTGAATCAGTTGTAGAACCCATTGCCCTTCATGGTTGTGAGGTCTGGGGTTCCGCTCACCAACCAAGAATTCACAAAATGGCACAAACACCAAATTGAGACTCTGCATGTAGAATTCTGCAAAAATATCCTCTGTGAATTAGGCCGATACACGCTAATTATCAAAATCCAGAAAAGAGACGTTCAATTCTACAACCACCTAAAAGGAAGCGATTCCCAAACCTTCCATAACAAAGCCATCACCTACAGAGAGATGAACCTGGAGAAGAGCCCCTTAAGCAAGCTGGTCCTGGGTCTCTGTTCATAAACACAAACAGACCACACAGAGCCCCAGGACAGCAACACAATTAGACCCAACCAAATCATGAGAAAACAAAAAGATAAGTACTTGACACATTGGAAAGAATTTACAAAAAAAGTGAGCAAACTAGAATGCTATTTGGCCCTAAACAGAGAGTACACAGTGTTAGAATACCCAAATTTAAGGAAAGCTTTGACTAGGCACAGACTCAGTGAGCATAGCCTTGCTATTTAGAAAGGCCGCAGAAGGCAGACCTGGCTCTCAAGAGAAGACAGGCTATGTGCACACTGCCCACAAAAGAGCTGCACTTCCTAACCTATATTTATTTTTTATTTATTTTTCCTTTTGTACTTTAACTATTTGCACATCATTACAACAGTATATAAACATAATATGACATTTGAAATGTCTTTATTCTTTAGGAACTTCAGTAAGTGTCATGTTTACTGTTCATTTTTTATTGTTCATTTCACTTTTGTTTATTATCTATTTCACTTGCTTTTGTAATGTAAACATGTGTTTCCCATGCCAATAAAGCCCTTAAATTGAAATTGAATTGAGAGAGAGAGGGGGAGAGAGAGAGAGAGAGAGAGGAGAGAGAGAGAGAGAGAGAGAGAGAGAGGAGAGAGAGAGAGAGAGAGAGAGAGAGAGACCTAATTTCGCTGCCAGAGCATTAGCAGGGACAGTTGTTACGCAAGGCCCTGGCCCAGTCTCTCAGAGGACGAGTACAATGGTGAATGTGTGGTTAGAGGGACTCCCACCTAGCCAATCCCAAACCAACCACCACCGTGTATGCCAACTCTACCCCCCTCTCTATCCATCTACTTCCTCTGAAAAGAATAGAGCTTTCTATAATAAAGTCATTCATAAATACCATCTTAGCTAAATATCTTTCTGCGAACAGCCCTATATGCCTCCTACTCCTGTCAATCTAAGCTTGGTCGGCTATCCAAGCAACGGCCCGGAGAGTCTTCCAGGAAAGTCGGTAGTTTACCGCCAGGCATGCGCTCCTCTCTCTCTCTCCTCTTGGATCGGATCGATGATAGGGAAGGAGGCCATGGCCATCTCCTCTCCCTGGGGGCAGCGTGGCTGAATATTAGATCGAGACAGATTGTATTAGATAAGGGCCCAGGACCCAGATAGAAGCAGGGCCAGGCAGAGCCGAAGTAGCATGACACCACCATGAAGAGGGAGGAATGGAGGGCGCTCGAACACAACAACACAACCTCAGACACACCTACACAGTACAGACACAACAACACAACCTCAGACACATCTACACAGTACAGACACAACAACACAACCTCAGACACACCTACACAGTATAGACACAACAACACAACCTCAGACACACCTACACAGTACAGACACAACAACACAACCTCAGACACACCTACACAGTACAGACACAACAACACAACCTCAGACACACCTACACAGTACAGACACAACATTCGTGTCTGTTTTCCGACTCCTAGCTGCTCAGGCTTGTTAAATTGAGACTGCCCAGAGAAAGAGACAGAGATGGCGACATACAGTGCGTTCGTACAACTGTCTGTCGATCAGATCACACATTCCTGTACACAATGCACAATGTTTCTGACAGAGATCCTGTTGAGAAATAGGAAAACAAACCGAAATTGCATTACATTCCATGTTCCATTTCCACATGGTGGAATGGAAGAGAGTGGCTCGAAAGTGCCTCATGGTATGGCAGCGATGGTGTTATTTTATTAGTGAATAACATTATCAGGCCCACACAGCTAAATGAATCACTCAGCGATGGAAATGAAGCCTCCTACAGAGCCAGAGAATCATAGTGTATTACTTTAATTTCACCAGTTCAAGGGGGGGCCTCGGGCTCCACTTTACTACTCATATATTTAGATACGTTTGGAAATGTGAGACTCCCCTCCGTTGAATTGGAATTCCCGAAAAGCAGCAGCTCGTAGTAAAAAAAATGTTTTTAAAGGAAAAATAAAAGATTAGTGACCGTATTCATAAAGCATAAAGCTCAGAGTAGGACTGCTGATCTAGGATCAGGTCCCCCCTGCCCATGTAGCCTAATCGTATTCAAAACAGATCCTAGATCAGCACTCCTACTCCGTAGCGCTTTATGAATACAGGAACAGGGTGTCTAGCCTGCTAGCTACAGCCTTGGGATCTGAGCTGTTCTGTGAGATTCCTCTGCTCGATGAAAAGTGGGTGTAACTGTCTGTGAGATCACATTGTGACCGAACCATCTTGTTATCTATGTAGCTGCATTATAAATGGGAATCCAGACAGGAGGAGTACACACGATTTGTCTGAGGGAGGAGAACACTCTGCTGCCATGAATCACAAGCAGGGATTTTCCTCCGAATCAGTTGGATTCATCCGCTGAGCTCGAGCTACTTCAATCTCCTGCCAATACTAACCATATAGGAGTTCAGTAAGGGCAGACACATAGAAACGCGCACACACACACACATTTACACAGTGTAGTAGTGGGCTAAAAAAACGACAAGGAGACATATCTCACAACTGCCGGCTACATTCATGCCACCGGCACCATGTGTGTTTGTGCGGCTGCTGCTGCTAGGGGATTGGAACTGTGTTTCACTGTCTGTCAAACCCTGTTTCTATGGAAATGGACACAGGCGGTGGATGGAAAGAGGACTGCAAGTCAAGCAGCTCCTCCACCCACCACATCTCACACAGAGTCATAGAGACAGAACAGCTAGCTAGCTAACCACACCCAGACGGATGTCCAGTCCAGCGACAGCAGCACAGCCAGACAGAGACATGCACCAGAGACATGGACCAGAGACATGGACCAGGCAGGCCTGAACAGCTTCCTCTGTGACTGTGGAGAGAAGCCTTGTGCGAGGCTGCTGTGAGGATGTCAACAGAGCCCATATGAAAGGACCAGTGTGGTTGTGGAGGGGATTGAGGGTTCAAAGATATGCAGTCGGGGGGAGGGAGGGTGCCGTTTGGGGTCTTCCTCTGGGTTTCTTGGAATGCCAAGTCACGAAGCTGAAGCAATAACACATTTCTCATGCGGAGCAGCTGGAACTGTAACACACAAGCCCCTCCATGTCAACAACAGCACAGGATCAGAAACATGAACTGACAGACATCCTATTCACTTAGCCACTTAGCCTCGAGTCCAGGCTTCCTGTACGATACTTGGGACTGGGCGTACAGTAACACGAGACTGCTTGGAAGTCATTGTTAGACAGTGTACTACTACTATATGCTACAGGCGGGTGGAAGGAGATCATATGGATATGGAGGGATAGCCATGGGGTCTGGCTTTATGAGCCAGACAATAGCTCCCAACCCCTCCGCAGTGCAATTTGCCTGCAGCCGGGTTCTCATTTGACACCAAAACCTTTCATTACCTGCTCAGTTTCCAATCGGCTCTTCCTGTGGCTCCTTCCTGGAATTTAATACCATCACACTTAAGCCCCTTTGAAGGCTGATGAGAAAGTGAGAAAGAGAGAGTGAAAGAGAGCGAGAGAGACAGACAGACAGACAGACAGACAGACGACAGACAGACAGACAGACAGACAGACAGACAGACAGACAGACAGAGACAGAGAATGCTAAATCCAAATATGGCATGCTCAGCAGACAGATTGATTTTGCACCAGGAGGTAAACAGAGCGAGAATGATGGATAGACATATGTGATTATGTAGTATGTAGAGAAGGAATGGGATGATTGGGAAATCTCCCTTTGCCCATCTGCACTATGTGTTAGCTGTCTGTCTATGTCTGTCTCTCTGTCTGTCTGTCTCTATCTTCCCCCTTCCCACCATCCCAATCCCACCTCTCTACAAAATCTATAATGTCCTCTCCTGCATAGCTCAACTCGTGCTCCTTTCCTTTGTCCCTGTAAGCTTTCATTACTCGGGATGGATGCTGAAGATATCAGCAGATACAATCTAGTGCTCCCCCAGCCTTCTCTCTCCTCTCTTCTTCTTCAATTCCCTCACCATCCCCCCTCCATCTCAGCCTTCTGTATCAGTGCTTCCTCAGCCTATGGGCAGAGCGAGTGCACTGGTCTGGTGTGTGAGCAGAGGTCACTTCTCTGCTGCTGCTGCTGCTGCTACTGTTAATTGATCTCCAGTGATGGATGCAATGCAGCCCTGGAGCCCTGTCTGGCCAGAGCTCTCTCCCTGGCTCTCTCTCTCTCAGGCGGGAGAGACTGTGGTGTGGACTGGCCTACTGGCTGAAGACCCTGGATGGCCCCAGCGCTCAGCATGCAGACACGACAGACAACGGGAGACCTGTTTGTCTGTGGGCGCAGACTCCCTGTCTAGGGACGACCACTCCCCCCCCCCCCGTTCGATAACGCTAGAAGCAGAGGCATTAGGTCCATGTGAGTGACAGACAGTCCCAGGACAGGGTAGGCCAGAGTGGGCATTGAGAGACAGACAAGCAGTCATGTTGGCTGTAGTCAATGTCCCGAAAAGGTCACTTTCTCCATTCAAATCTCTGAGGTTCCTCAGGGATACAGCAGGTCCTCAGTTTAAAGTGCATCTATCTGACCATGTAAGCCTGTAGGCCTACATCTTCATACGGTGACTGTACGCAGTTCCCAGGCAATGTGACCAGGTTTCTGTATGATTCTGACTCACACAGCAAGGACCTTCCACTACATCTTGGTTTGAAAGCAGTTCCCACTCCCTCTGTGAAGGACATCATGGTCGGACATCTTGAAAAGGAAACCACCCAGCGGTTTGGGGTCAAGAGTAACACATTCTAGAACCGCTATGAGCAAACAACTAGGATCTGGCCTCTTCTGCAGCTGAACAATTTTTTATTTTACCTTTATTTAACTTGGCAAGTCAGTTAAGAACAAATTCTTGTTTACAATGATGGCCTAGGACCAGTGGGTTAACTGCCTTGTTCAGGAGCAGAACAACAGATTTTTACCTTGTCGGCACAGGGACTCGATCTAGCCACCTTTCGGGTTACTGGCCCAAAGCTCTAACTACTAGGCTACCTGTCACCCCTAAGACTGGTGTTGGTTGTGAAATCTCCCTCCTCCCTCCATCCTTCTCTCCCAACCCCCTTCTTTGTCTTTCCCAGTGGAACTCCGGGTAACAGCTGGGTGACTCGGCCACATCTGGGGAGCAGCTGGGGGGTTGCAGACAGGCACACTGGGAGGCAGGGCTGAGAGGGGCAGGGGAGGGCAGAGAGGGGCAGAGTGTACGAGGTGAAATGGGAGCGAGAGCATGCAGAGTATCTCGTGTCGAACCAGATGCTCCAAATTGGCCGCGATACCACCATGGTTATGGTGAGTAATGGCCATAAGAGGAGAAAGCAGCATGTCTCATTTGCACATTTACAACCAGAAGTCATCCAAAGCCAGCAGACTCCCAAACCAAAATATTTTAGCAAGCCTAAAATGGATGGAAACTGGATAAGAGATGTTGTACAGAGTTGATGTGTAGCCAGGGTGCATCTCAGATGTGACTTTGATGCTGTAACCTTTTCTCAGGGTATGAGTCATTGTCTGTGACTTTCTACACAGCTGGAGGGATCACGCGCATCTGTTTTTGGTCTCAATTAGCTGTCTCTTCTAAAGCAGTCTCTTCCATTTCTGCGCTGTCTGGCTTGAAAGGTAGAAAGCATTGGTTCTAAAGCACTGTTTTCAAAGGCAAAATACCCAAAGACAGAGGCATATACTAAACAAACGAGATTTACTTTCAGTCAAGTATCTTCAGATGAGGCAAAGAAGTTTGAAGTGTGCCATCAAAACAACTTCAGAGTAGCTGCTGGTGCCGTCAGATCTGTGGCCTGAACTTTGCTGTTCCAAATGAAAAAAAGATTTAAACCTCAATGAAGAATGCTCACGTTTTGAGCTTGATTGCTAAGGCTATAGCTAGAGTTGTTTTCTCGGTAATATCAAATGAGGAGCTGTGATAATGTCCTCTGCTCCTCCCGGTCGAGGGAGGACATGACAGAGCAGGGGTCAAGCTTCAGTTCCGTCTCAGATGTGATTAGAGCGACAGGCCCTGGTAGAGATTTTCATCTGAAATGTTTTAACCACCAACCGTGTTCCAAAATTAGACGCTTGACAGAGCAGAGACGTGCTCTGAGACACAGACACACACCCCCACACACACAAACTCTGCCAGGGACCTAGTGCTTCTGTTTACCCCAGAAAAAGTCCTTCCCTGCTGGCTGCTACCGTCCTGTCCTCTCTGTTTAGAGTTGCTTGCCTGGATGAGTCAGGATAATTCAACCTGTGTAGCCATCCAATCCAACCCCTACCCCCGTCGAAAACCCCCCAAAAGCACCCAGCCTCACCAACCCTCTGTCTCCCTTCTCTCCACTCTTGACGGAGCGAGATGAATAGCGTGCTCTGTGCTTGGCAGATTGTGCTTCAAAAAGTCCCGGTAGGCTCCACTTCTCTCCTGTCAGAAGACACAGAGCTCTACCTCAAACTAAGCCCACCATGCAGCACAGAGTCAGACCTGTTCAACCGTGAACCTGTGTATCACACAAGATCACGACCCCAATCATCTCTTGGTGATTGCACTTGTTTGTCACACCGATGGAATGGCATTCATACACACACTGACCACATCCAACTTGGCCCTGCTAAGAAACAGCAATACACTTTCTTGTTATCTGCAGCCAAAATGCCACTGAAGCAGAGGAATCACTGATTACCAAGGGGAAATCGGCAGACGCAAACACACATGCATGATTGCTCTCACGCACCATTCCCTTCGCTCATAAACACACAAACACATTCGCCTGTTGGAAATACACAGCGATTGAGTGCTCTAATGAAAATGGCAATAGGCTGAATGCAATTAACTAGGTAGAAACCCAATCACTCAACTTAGCATATACAGTGGCTTGCGAAAGTATTCACCCCCCTTGGCATTTTTCCTATTTTGTTGCCTTACAACCTGGAATGGGGGTTTGTATCATTTGATTTACACAAGATGCCTACCACTTTGAAGATGCTAAATATGTTTTATTGTGAAACAATCAAGAAATAAGAAAAAAACAGAAAACTTGAGCGCGCATAATTATTCACCCCCCCAAGGTCAATACTTTGTAGAGCCACATTTTGCAGCAATTACAGCTGCAAGTCTCTTGGGGTATGTCTCTATAAGCTTGGCACATCTAGCCACTGGGATTTTTGCCCATTTTTTAAGGCAAAACTGTTCCAGCTCCTTCAAGTTGGATGGGTTCCGCTGGTGTACAGCAATCTTTAAGTCATACCACAGATTCTCAATTGGATTGAGGTCTGGGCTTTGACTAGGCCATGCCAAGACATTTAAATGTTTCCCCTTAAACCACTCGAGTGTTGCTTTAGCAGTATGCTTAGGGTCATTGTCCTGCTGGAAGGTGAACCTCCGTCCCAGTCTCAAATCTCTGGAAGACTGAAACAAGTTTCAAGAATTTCCCTGTATTTAGCGCCATCCATAATTCCTTTAATTCTGACCAGTTTCCCAGTCTCTGCCGATGAAAAACATCCCCACAGCATGATGCTGCCACCACCATGCTTCACTGTGGAGATGGTGTTCTCGGGCTGATAAGAGGTGCCGGGTTTGCGCCAGACATAGCGTTTTCCTTGATGGCCAAAAAGCTCAATTTTAGTCTCATCTGACCAGAGTACCTTCTTCCATATGTTTGGGGAGTCTCCCACATGGCGAACACCAAACGTGTTTGCTTATTTTTTTCTGGCCACTCTTTCGTAAAGCCCAGCTCTGTGGAGTGTACAGCTTAAAGTGGTCCCATGGACAGATACTCCAATCTTCGCTGTGGAGCTTTACAGCTCCTTCAAGGTTATTTTTGGTCTCTTTGTTTCCTCTCTGATTAATGCCCTCCTTGCCTGGTCCGTGAGTATTGGTGGGCGGGCCTCTCTTGGCAGGTTTGTTGTGGTGCCATATTCTTTCCATTTTTTAATAATGGATTTAATGGAGCTCCGTGGGATATTCAAAGTTTCTGATATTTTTTTATAACTCAACCCTGAACTGTACTTCTCCACAACTTTGTCCCTGACCTGTTTGGAGAGCTCCTTGGTCTTCATGGTGCCTCGTGCTTGGTGGTGCCCCTTGTTTAGTGGTGTTGCAGACTCTGGGGCCTTTCAGAACAGGTGTATATATACTGAGATCATGTGACAGATTGTGTGACATTTAGATTGCACACAGGTGGACTTTATTGAACTAATTATGTGACTTCTGAAGGTAATTGGTTGCACCAGATCTTGTTTAGGGGCTTCATAGCAAAGGGAGTGACTACATATGCACACACCACTTTTCAGTTTTATATTTTTTTGAATTTCTTGAAATAAGTTATTTTTTTGACTTCACCAATGTGGACTATTTTGTGTATGCCCATCACATGAAGTCCAAATAAAAATCCATTTAAATTACAGGTTGAAATGCAACAAAATAGGAAAAACGCCAAGGGGGATGAATACTTTTGCAAGGCCCTGTAGGCACAGAGAAGATCAGAAAGTTATAATGTATGAATGTCTGTGTACAAAAAAGCAGCTGACAGAAATACAAATTGAGGAAGACAAGAGAATCTTCTGGCTCAAAGCTATGCACACGTTGATGTAATCATTTCCAATGACCTGAGGATTTTCTGTTGGGCTGAGAGAGAACAGGCGATAAATAGCTTTTTTGTCCCTGTTGGCTAATTCCCATCTCTCTCTCTCTCACTCTCTCCCTCTCTCTCCCTCTCTCTTCTGTGATTAAATTCAGCCACCCAAAATAGACTGCTATAATTAATGCTATGTTACTAGTGGAACGTAGTCCCTTTCACACAGACTCAGAGTACAAACATGATAATTGTCAAGAGGCTGACAAGAACAGCACATCCCAAAGTCACTTCCTTTAGTAACCTATATATCACTGGGCTGGACAAAAAAGGCACCTCCCGTGTTCTCGACTGGAAGTTACAATGCCAAAACCCTAAACAGTATATTCAAACAATGCCGGTCAGAGTGGGGTGGAAGTTCAGCCCGTTGTTTACCAGTCACACCCTGATTATCACAAAGGGAGCAACGCCCTCCGCTGCCGGCTGCCGCTCAACTCGCCGCTGATTGGATGACCTTTAACCCCCTCCCATTGTGGGCCCAGCTGGTCTGTCCCTCCGTGTGTCCGTCTGGCTAACAAAAGGGTGCCAACTTTAAACGCTGCAATCTAAAAGGAAGGGGAAACGATTTGGGGAGATGAGGGGTTGCAAGGCAAACAGTTGCTCATTCAACTGTACATGCTCCTCACCCAAATCCTTAGTGGGCTGCATTACAATGGGCCAATACCAGCCAAGACAATAGGCCTAAGTTTAAAGTCATTGCACTACAGTGCGGCACCCAGGTCAGACCCAGCCCTGCCCTGGAGAGTCCTGCCCATGCAGCTTCCTAGCTATCCAGGCAGGTGAGCCACACTGTCCCCATTGTTAATGCTCGGCATGTGACACCAAGGAGGGGAAACCATAACACTCAGAGGCCAACAGACTGACAGACACCCACTGAATAACATGACCCGCTGTGCTCAAGAATGTAAGGTATGCAATCAAGACACATGTAAAGAATGTTATAATGCACTGTTGTTTATTGATACATGATATGCATACCTATATGTCAGCTCAAGCATTTAAGCAGCTTTTTTATTTGAAATGATAAATACACATGGTACTCAACAAGATCATTCCTGGTGTTGCTTTGCACATAAGATGATGGGGGTATTTCACGCGTGGGTGGCTTGATGTAAAACTTGTCTTGAGTTGTCAACACTTTGGCCTCAAGAAGTCCTTGGGAAGATCCCAATTGCACACTCCTCGAGAGGGGAGGAAATCTGGCTTTCTCATCCAATGGGTTTTGAGAAGGAGCCGAGGAGAGAGGACACGAAGTCTATGCAATTGAGATCTACCCCTGCTCTCGGTCTCAGGGCGGAGTCACAGATCAATACAGCACATAAGCACCATCTGTCAATGTATTGCATTCTGCTGAGTCACATAATTGTTGCCTTATGGTGACAACAAGGCCCCAATGGCAGGGCCTATAAGTATGGCCATGATGGGATGACAAAAAACTTGCATCCCATATGATGCTTCCTCATCATCAACCCCAGCCTCAATCATCATTGGTTTCTAACAAGAGGATGAGTGTATCGTGTGGGGGACATCTGGGGTCAATGTCTGGATGCTGGTCTGGACACATATCTCAGCCATCCTACCAGAGTATCAGAACCCGCAAGTCATTGTGTCATAGTATTACCATAGTGCTAGGCTTACACACCAGTGAAGCCAGTCATATATTCTGCATAATGTGAGTGTCGATCCCTCCATACCGGCCCTGGCTTGTCGTTATCCACCCATTCCCACAGGGCCGGAAGGAAGGTCCACAAAACTGATGTTCTTTATAGCCTTCCATTACAATAAGATACAGCAGCAAAACTACACTTCCTTTCAGCCGCACCTATACTGTTCCAGTTGACTGTTCCCTTCGCCATATATGAGGATGCGGACAGGTAGCCTACATGAGAGTATAAGGTGTTTCATTGCAGGCATGCGTCGTATAAAGATGCAGGGCGCGTTTTTGAAATGTATTACTGTAGAGATGAATAGGCAAAAACTACAGCCGCACAGAACACGATAGAAGGTGGGCATATGGCTCTATTACACCGGACACAGATATTTCATAATTTACCTTTCAATAAAACCCAGATCATGTTTCCACACAACAAGCAGAATACAATGGTATATACATCTGACTCAGAACGTAATGATTCGGCAGTGCAGAGCGGCTTGTAAGGGTGGTCTTGAATGAACCATATGCTACTGCAGACACTGCAAATCATTTAACATATTACATGCATATAAATAGCCTATTTCAAAACTATTGGCTGCAGTTATTTTTCAATAGATCTAAATAGTTTCGCATCTTGTTCCTACTAATTGATCCCATTTCTTGGATTTGAAAACGAAGAAGAGTTCCAAGACATGCACGCGCGGAGATGAATTAATTATTAACCATTCAAAATCAACAAAACATCAAGTCACCATAAATAACGGTATGGGGTATAGGGAATATATAGTGAACTCACCAATGAGAAGAGTGAATAATTGTGTGAGTCCGTGCCGCCTTTTGTGTAATCCAATCCCAACGAAATATGGAAGAACATGTAATTTCAGAATGTCTTCATGAACATTGGATGGAGCGATGATTCGATGCGGGCAAGTGGTCTTCTTGATGTAAATACTTGTACGAGTCAATCCGCTTATTATACAATAAAACAAAAAAACAAGACGAGCAGTAAATAACGATTTCGATAAATGTTTTGTAATATTTATGCTTTAGTTGACTGTGCAGTTACTGTCGCACAGATTGGGTTCCTCTCCCAACTCCACTCGCTGGCCCTGCCTTCTGAGCGAGCCTATTGGCACAGACGCCCGGACATGCAAATTTCCTCTACCCGTTAAAGTTTTACAAAAACACAACGGACCCATGTTTCAGACACTCTACAGCGCCACCGTGTGTTTAAAAAATATATATATTTCTTAACCTTTATTTAACTAGGAAAGTCAGTTAAGAACTTAAGAACAAATTCTTATTTACAATGACGGCCTACACCGGCCAAACCTGGGCCAAATGTGCGCTGCCCTATGGGACTCCCAATCACGGCCGGTTGTGATCCAGCCTGGATTCGAACCAAGGTCCTGTAGTGACGCCTCTAGCACTAAGATGCATTACCTAAGACCGCTACACCACTCGGGTGTCCATAATAATTTTTAAAAAGTGGCTACACTATTGCACACTTAATTAACAGCTCTTTTCTTTCAAGTTGGATTGTACTAAACCTAAATTGGTATTTAAGACTAAAATAAACGGGCTTTAAATGGACAAATGTGTTCTTGTCAGGCAGAAGATGCCATGATGTCCTGCCTTCAAGATTGTGGATGAGAATCTACTGAATGATTGATGTGTGGGCTAAAAAGCTTCAGAGATCAATTCTGACTGTGAAGATCCTAAAAAGTCTCCAGATTTAACTTCTATAAGAAATAGATTTCCTCAAATGACTTTGTGGTTTCAGTAGACATCAGCTTTTAGCAAGAAACAGTGGAATGTGCAGCCTAATAAAATGTCAATTTTCATGCCGATATAAACTAAAACCATCTGGTCATTATTAGCACTGTTGCAATCCAACTTTCCATTACGCTATACTACAGCATCACTGAGCCTTTCCTTTCCCAGTTTATGTGCTAGTCATATCTTAGTTGATAAATGTCTTGAGAAGTGGCAATTAATACTAACACTCATACTCGTTTGACCCTACATACGTACTTATGTAACTTAAAGCTTGTGCCTACAGGACTTCAGCGCAGCACGCTTCTCATAAAGCATAGTTAAGGTTTTCAAAACAAATACACTGACCTCTTATCTTTTACTGTGATTGGGTTGAATAGAGTTAGACTGTGATCGAACATTATTGATAGCTTCAGGGTCTGACAGTAAGTCTACTTAGTCAATATTCTACTTTGACAATCAGAGGTATGTCTGGTGCACGGACAAGGTAGATGGGCCAGAGATGAATAAACACAGTGGATGACTGTCCATTAGATTATTGTGGAGGAAATAGCATTAGAATGGTAGGATCTATTATCATAATGTTGTGTATGTCGACCCTGGAAGGTCTACTCTATTTCAGTCCAGAGACATGAACAGTGAATGACTCATAGGGAGTGAGGAAGGGAGTCCAACAGGCAGGGCTGACAGCAGCCCAACCTTCATCTCTGTGTGCGCCTTGCAGTGTTTCTCCTTGTGAACATCAGAGTTTAGCAGCACATACAGCAACGCAAGAGCCAGTTAGTCAATGTCCACTTCCCTGCTCAAACTCTTAATCATCAGAGTGAAGATGTCTAAAAGGTTTTTCATGTTACCTACTGACCAGGTAAATTACCTCATTACTAGCAGGCACCTGCTAGCACAGGGGTATATTCATTAGTGCAAACCATTGCAACGAAATGAATGCATCTTATTGGAGAAATTGAGCTTAGTCCTCCCCATTTCAGCCCGTTTGGGTCTGAATTAAAACCCTGTTTAAACAGCTAGCCAGTGGCAAAAGGTCTCCATTTTAGACAACTGTTTATTGCAAGGATGGAAACCCACAGAATAATCATTTGTCTCTATGGAGCTGAAGTATGGGCCCAAAGTGCATGTACAGTATATCATGTGAAAATGTCAACGCACATATTTATGCCGAGGCTTTTTACAGTTGGCGTCATCTAGCAGGACTATTTTATTGCACTGTTTAAGGACATCTATGGTTTCTATCAAACAGTCCTTTAAAAGACATACAAACACTGCTCTTCTAACATATGGAAATACATTCACAAGATGGCTTAATACTGCAACCCAACAAGGCAGTGAAATAAGCCTTGTATTTTGAGACTGGTATAGAAGAAGATATTTTCTGGCATTAAATAGTATATCATATTTTTATTTTTTTTTGCCAAAAAAAATATACCTGTTGGAAGATTGCAACCATATTTGAAAGAGTAATCTTTGTAGTGTGTACAATTATGCCCAAATAACTTTTCAGTGTCAAAATGCCTTTTAGTACAAACAGTGCCATTTTCAGAAACAAATGTCATGTTTGTGGCATTAATCAATCTGCATTAAAATGAGTTTGTCGTAAACCATTGGACCAGGGTACATCAAAAACACAAACCAACACTCAAAACATATTACCCCCCCCCCCCCAACAGAGACACAGCTCAAATCGGTTATATAGCCTTCATACCTTTACATTAAACAAATATTATTAACACAAATCTCAAGTGATTCAATCACACAAATGCCATAGAGTTTCTTTATGTGTTCGTTTATACAAGCAGACACTCCACCTACCACTCCGTACTGTCAGCCCACCTCATTAAGTGGTGGAGTGGCATCAAGTCACTGACAGTCAAAGTACTGGGAGTCAGTAGATCACCCATGTAGTACAGTTACCCTCTCTTAAAATAAACCTTGTCCACAGCCATGGGACTTCTGCCAGAGAGTGACCCCTAGTAATGACCTTTGACCCCCATCTAGGCCTGAACTTGGGCAGCCTGCTCCTTCTCCAGCCGCCGCTGTTGGTAGGAGTTGTAGATGTCCAGGAACATGTCCTTGCAGGCAATTTTGGCGCCAAGCTTGGAACAGATGAGGAAGGAGCCGGCCATCTTGCGGTGCAGGGAGTAGGTCTCCTCGGGGGGTGGGGTGAGGCGGTGACGCAGCATGACGGGGATCAGGCTCTGGATCCGCTGCGTGGTGCTCTGGGTGCCAAAGTCAAAGGGGTCAGAGTTGGCGAAGGCCTCGCCCAGGATCATCACTGCCTCCACGTGGGCGTCCTGGAACGCCTGTGGAGAGGGGGCATTTTCAACACAACTTGGTAACACTCCGCATGTATAATGCTTTATTTCTTGTTAGAAGCATGTATGAACCTTTATTATGGTCTCAACATGAATAACATTATATGTCCCTCTGTTTTTTTACTGACTCAAAAGTGTAGAAGTACATGGCTATGTATACAACCCCGCCCCAGTAGAAGGAGAGGAGAAAGGGAACAGAGAGAGAGAGGGGCGATGTCATAAACCACACGTAAAAAAAAAATGTATACGCTTCATGACACCATGGTTATCACTGCACAAAAATAACCTCTTACCTTGGCCTCAAACCCCGTGAGGAACTTGAGGTCCTTGGATTTCTCCAGAACAGTCTCCCTATCTCCGATGGAGGCTGCGTGCACCACCTGGACACAGACAGACCAACCTTGCGCCATCAAAAAGGTTACAGAGAACTAAATCAAAGCCATTTGATATGCTGTGCTCCTGGGTCTAAAATATGAATGGGATCTGTCATTCATCGGGTAATTGTTAGGGCACACTGAGGCAAAACGTTGTCCAGGTAGTACATCCCTGTTTCGGTCCATTTTCTTTCGTTTGGCGTTTAATGCACACGGCTCAGATTAATTTACCTGTACGTAATCATCTGTGAAGGCCTCAGGGTAATCCCGGCACGCACCGAAATCCAACAGAATAATCTGGACACACAAAGTGGGCGGAGGATTAACTACGTAACATCCCCACCAAAACAACAATCACCATCACACATGTTCATGAATGTGGGGAATAAAGTGGTATTTTCTTGTATCCTACATTTACATATTTTTTATACATGTATTCAGTGTATTTCAGTGTACATGAAATCCATTATAAAAGCTATTTAATACAAAAACATGATTGAAGGTTAGAGTCATGGTATTGATGAATGACACAGAGGTTAAGTCCCCAAATGGCACCCAATTCCCTACATAAAAAAATCAGTGCACCCTGTGGGCTCTGCTCAAAAGTAGCACACTATATAGGGAATAGGGTGCCAGATGAGACACCGCCAGCATCTCGTCAAAGACTCACTCGCCCGCTCACCTTGTTCTGCTCAGCGTTGTAAAAGAAGTTGGCCCAGTTGGGGTCCGTCTGCATGAAGCGGAACTCAAAGAGCTCTCTCAGACACAGCTGCAGGATGTTGAAGCAGATCTACAGGGGAGAGGAGATGTGGGACCACAGGGGTCAGTTTACCACTCCTAAACTGAGTCCCAAAATGGCACCAAATAGGGAACAGGCTGACATTTGGGATGCACCCCCTACATAGTGTGAGTGACATCAGTGTCACCACTCGACTTGGGATACTGCCCCCTGCTGGTCCAAATGAGCCATGTGCATTAGTGTTGCGTCAGAAATGTGGTTTTAGAGAGCCCTTTTAAAGTGTTAATAATGCTCTCCTTTATCTGTCGTTCTCATTTAATCCCAACGCCACTGAATCGTGAGTGAAACGTCTGCTTACCCTGGAGTCATTTTAAACCAGATTCCACAATCACTTGAGCCATCTAATGAATATGAATGATTCCTCTACTTCTGGGTGTAGAGACAATGGCGTATGAGTCATTGCTTCAGGATTTGGGGGGGAAATGCATATCTTCATATCAATGACAACTGAGCAGAGCACATTATACAGGTGGTCTGCAGAGTCATAACTTAGCAACTTATCTAACAGTTAAGACAGGGTTTCCCAAACTCAGTCTTCGGGACCCCAAGGCGTGCAACGTTTTGTTTTTTTGCCCTAGCACAACACAGCTGATTCAAATAATCAACTAATCACCAAGCTTTGATCATTTGAATCAGCTGTGTAGTATTTAGAGGTCGACCAATTAAAATCGGCGTGGCCGATTAATTAGGGACGATTTCCAGTTTTTATAACAATCGGAAATCGGTATTTTTGGGCGCCAATTTGCAGATTATTTTTATTAATTTTTATTTTTTTATACCTTTATTTAGCTAGGCAAGTCAGTTAAGAACACATTCTTATTTTCAATGACGGCCTAGGAACGGTGGGTTAACTGCCTCGTTCAAGGGCAGAACGACAGATTTTCACATTGTCAGCTCGGCGGATCCAATCTTGCAACCTTACAGTTAACTAGTCCAACGCAATAACGACCTGCATCTCTCACGATGCACTCCACAAGGAGACTGACTGCCTGTTACGCGAATGCAGTAAGCCAAGGTAAATTGCTAGCTAGCATTAAACGTATCTTATAAAAAACAAATCAATCATAATTACTAGTTAACTACACATGGTTGACGATATTACTAGATATTATCTAGCGTGTCCTGCGTTGCATATAATCTGACTGAGCACACAAGCATACAAGTATCTAAGTATCTGACTGAGCGGTGGTAGGCAGAAGCAGGCGCATAAACATTCATTCAAACAGCACTTTCTTTGCGTTTTGCCAGCAGCTCTTCGTTGTGCGTCAAGCATTGCGCTGTTTATGACTTCAAGCCTATCAACTCCCGAGATAAGGCAGGTGTAATCAGGCTGGTGGCTAGCTAGTTAGCGCGCGCTTCAAACTTCACTCGCTCTGAGCCTTGGGGTGGTTGTTCCCCTTGCTCTGCATGGGTGACGCTGCTTCGATGGTGGCTGTTGTCGTTGTGTTGCTGGTTCGAGCCCCGGGAGGAGCGAGGAGAGGGACTGAAGCTATACTCTTACACTGGCAATAGTAAAGTGCCTAAAAGAACATCCAATAGTCAAAGGTTAATGAAATACAAATGGTATAGAGATAGATAGTCCTATAATAACTACAATATAAAACTTCTTACCTGGATATATTGAAGACTCATGTTAAAAAGGAACCACCAGCTTTCATATGTTCTCATGTTCTGAGCAAGGAACTGAAACGTTAGCTTTCTTACATAGCAGTTATATATAAAAAGTGCAATGTGTGTGTGATATATATATATATATATATACATACACATACACACACACACACATTGCACTTTCTTCTCCAACAATCTTAAAATCAATACACAAGAAATAAAAATGTAAACCTGCATATTTAGTTCATATCGCCTGAACATTAATTTATTTAAACTAGAGAAATTGTGTCACTTCTCTTGCGTTCTGTGCAAGCAAAGTAAGGGTATATGCAGCAGTTTGGGCCGCCTGGCTCGTTGCGAACTGTGTGAAGACCATTTCTTCCTAACAAAGACCGTAATTAATTAGCCTCATTTTTACATAATTATAACATAACATTGAAGGTTGTGCAATGTTACAGCAATATTTAGACTTAGGGTTGCCGCCCGTTAGATAAAATATGGAACAGTTCCGTATTTCACTGAATGAATAAACGTTTTGTTTTTTTGAAATGATAGTTTCCGGATTTGACCATATTAATGACCTAAGGCTCGTATTTCTGTATGTTTATTATAATTAAGTCTATGATTTGATAGCGCAGTCTGACTGAGCGGTGGTAGGCAGCAGCATTCATTCAAATAGCACTTTCCTGCGTTTGCCAGCAGCTCTTAGCAATGCTTCAAGCATTGCGCTGTTTATGACTTCAAGCCTATCAACTCCCGAGATTAGGTTGGCAATAGTATAGTGCCTATAAGAACATCCAATAGTCAAAGGTATATGAAATACAAAATGGTATAGAGAGAAATAGTCCTATAATAAATACAACCTAAAACTTCTTAACTGGGAATATTGAAGACTCGTGTTAAAAAGGAGCCACCAGCTTTCATATGTTCTCATGTTTTGAGCAAGGAACTTAAACGTTAGCTTTTTTACATGGCACATATTGCACTTTTACTTTCTTCTCCAACACTGTGTTTTTGCATTATTTAAACCAAATTGAACAGGTTTCATTATTTTTTTAGACTGAATAGATTTTATTGATGTATTTATTATATTAAGTTAAAATAAGTGTTCATTAAGTATTGTTGTAATTGTCATTATTACAAATATATATAAAAAAAAAAAATAATAATAATAATAATAATAATAATAATAATTCGGCCGTTCAATCGGTATCGGCTTTTTTGGTCCTCCAATAAAAGGTATCGGCGCTGAAAAAAATCCTAATCGGTCAACCTCTAGTAGTATTAGAGCAAAAAAATCAAAACGTGTACCCCTTGGGGTCCGAAGGGCTGAGTTTGGGAAACTCTTGAGTTAAGGACAGTCAGAGCTACAAAAAAAGGTCTCCAGTCAGTCAACCAGTCACAGAGTTAGACTAAGGTTAGGCAATGCTGTGGCCACAACATCACCCCACAGTGCTACAAGGAAAAAGGCCATTCACCACATTCACCCAATGTTTATTCTCCTGGGTGGAGGTCAACTCTAACCTGATTCCTTGTCTCCTGATCCAGATCCACACAGCTGTCCAGCGGTACCCCTGACACCAGCTCCATGGCCAGAACCCTCCTTCCTGAGAGCTCGTCCACCACAAATGGCACGTGGAAAAATGGGTCATCAGCCAGAAGTGACCTGAGGCCAGAGGCAGACAGAAATCATTAATCTGCTCAACAGGACTGAGCTGGTACATTGCTATGCATCAATACACAACAGGCCCACAAATTGTACTACCATCAGATTCACAGTGCATTAGAGAGCGTATCATCCTGACAGGAACTGAAATAAATAAAGATAGAAATCACATGAGGGCCAGCTTCCCCAATACTGTGGAAAGTGGTATTTAATTTATACTCACTGTATAGTAACATTTGGATACACTAAGAGGACTACTACAGGCTATTCAAGTTAATTATCCTTCTGAAGAGACTTCATGCTTTATGACAGACTCAGTAGTGTAGGGCTTACTTAAAATGCTTGGCACTCTCTGCCTCTCTCTTGTAGTCGCACTCCCACGCCAGCTCTCTTTGAAGGACCTCTAGACTACTGTCTGCAAACAAGCCTGTGAGAAAATAAATGTCAATGTAAGGCAGGCTCCTGAGGGCATTTTCCCAAGTACTAGGATATCTTTCTAACTACAAAGCATTCAAGTAGATTATTTCAGTAATGAAAAGCGCTATATAAGTTGAATACATTATTATTAGTTTGGATTTCTGAACCCTTACCGTCTGGTAGAACAATACTCATCTTCAGCACAGACATCAGGTTGTTGATGTCACTGTGGATGCTCTCAACTACTCCTGGGTACTGAGAGAGAGAGCGAGAACAGACATCCAGAATTACATGAGAAAACAACAAAGACTGTCTGAGAATAACAAGAATCTAATCTTAGAGCTCCCGTGACAAAAACACTGCGATAATCTCTTTCCCAGAACAAGAACATTTTTTACAAGTTACTGTTAAAAACAGGCAACCAACCCTTAACTAGGGATCAGGATTTTAGGTAGACGTTTTTTTTTTGTTCAGCCAAAGATAAATAATCTACATTTTACAATGACAAATAAAACCTAATCTATTCATGGGTCATTGACTGATACTATTGCTACTATACTACTGAACCTGGAAATGCGGTTCTCTTTGGATGTCAAAGAGTATGGGATCCCTCACCTGGATCTTCATGGCGACCTCCCTGCCGTCCTGCAGCATCCCGTGATGCACCTGGCCAATGGAGGCGGCGGCGAAGGGCTTTTCCGCAAACGACGACAGCTTCTCCCTCCAGCCGGCACCTAGCTCCTCCTCCAGAACTTTCTGCAGTCACATACACAGCAGAGCGGAGAGTGTTGGAGTTCAATTCGATTCCAAAATGACTTGCTAACAGTCGTAGCAGTGGAATGTCCAATATTACTGTACAATATCTGAAGTTCAAGAATACTCCCGATAGGAGCAGCAATCTAAGGCACTGCACACACCCTGGCTGTATCACAGCCGGCCATGATTGGGAGTCCCCTAGGGAGGCTCACAATTGGCCCAGCATCGTCCGGGTGTGGCCGGTGTAGGCCTTCATTGTAAATGAGAATTTGTTATTAACTGACTTGCCTAGTTAAATAAAAGGATAAATACTTTTCTTTTTATAATAAATTCAGTGTATGCATGACTCACATTCATCTGCCAGGCGGGCATGAAGTCCGCGCTCTGTCGGACTCGCTCAAAGATCTTCTGTAGCTGGGGGTTTATGAAGGAGTTGTCTACCGGGAAGAACACAACACATGTTAAATTTTACCTAGTATGCATAATGTGTTGAATTGGTAATACTTTACATAGGATGTAATGTAGCATCTATAATTCCTTTATAGATGCAGCATAACCATCAAACAAGTATTCCAATTGAATTCATCAAAGATAAATGTGATGGGTGACAGAGGGGAGGGGTAGACCATTATACCTTGTATACTGAGCATCTGTCCTATTTTGAGGGCTGCCCCTCTGACTTTGCACAAGGTGTCCACTATCCTCTCAGCATTGGCCTCGGACAGGAGAGGAGAGTCCAACAGGGCACCCTCTGAGAGAGACATGGTCGAGTTTATTACGGAATCACAATGAAGGAGAGAAGCAAGCATTCAGTAAAACAAACTAAGGTCTGAATTCATGAGCAAGACCGGAGTAACTACACTATTACATGAGAAATACTGTATATCATAACATTCAATGGTGAACCAAGCCATATTGAGAGGAACTTCAAATCAGTCCAGATTCAGCACAACGCCAGCCTGGCGGTCAATCGAACAACCTATCACGCAGCTTCTTCATCTCAGGGTATGTTTCAGAGATGCTTGGAAGAACCTACAGTTGAAGTCGGAAGTTTACATACACTTAGGTTGGAGTCATTTTCAACCACTCCACAAATTTCTTGTTAACAAACTACAGTTTTGGAAAGTCGGTTACAACATCTACCTTGTGTAGAAAAGTAATTTTTCCAACAATGGTTTACAGACAGATGAATTCACTGTATCACAATTCCAGTGAATCAAAGGTTTACATACACTAAGTTGACTGTTCCTTTAAACAGCTTGGAAAATTCCAGAAAATGATGTCATGGCTTTAGAAGCTTCTGATAGGCTAATTGACATAATTTGACTCAATTGGAGGTGTACCTGTGGATGAATTTCAAGGCCTACCTTCAAACTCAGTGCCTCTTTGCTTGACATCATGGAAAAATCTAAAGAAATCAGCCAAGACCTCAGAAAACATTTTTTAGACCTCCACAAGTCTGGTTCATCCTTGGGAGCAATTTCCAAACGCCTGAAGGTACCACGTTCATCTGTACAAACAATAGTAAGTATAAACACCATGGGACCACGCAGCCGTCATACTGCTCAGGAAGGAGACGCGTTCTGTCTCCTAGAGATGAACGTACTTTGGTGCAAAAAGTGCCAATCAATCCCAGAACAACAGCAAAGGACCTTGTGAAGATGGAGGAAACGGGTACAAAAGTATCTATATCCACAGTAAAACGAGTCCTATATCGACATAACCTGAAAGGCCGCTCAGCAAGGAAGAACCCACTGCTCCTAAACTGCCATAAAAAGGCCAGAATACGGTTTGCAACTGCACATGGGGACAAAGATCGTACTTTTTGCAGAAATGTCCTCTGGCCTGATTAAACAAAAATAGAACTGTTTGGCCATAATGACCATCGTTATGTTTGGAAGAAAAAGGGGGAGGCTTGCCAGCCGAAGAACACCATCCCAACCGTGAAGCACAGGGGTGACAGCATAATGTTGTGGGGGTGCTTTGCTGCAGGAGGGATTGGTGCACTTCACAAAATAGATGGCATCATGGGGGGGGGGGGGAATTATGTGGATATATTGAAGCAACATCTCAAGACATCAGTCAGGAAGTTAAAGCTTGGTCGCAAATGGGTCTTCCAAATGGACAATGACCCCAAGCATACTTACAAAGTTGTGGCAAAATGGTTTAAGGACAAAAAAGTCAAGGTATTGGAGTGGCCATCACAAAGCCCTGACCTCAATCCTATAGAAAATCTGTGGACAGAACTGAAAAAGCATGTGCGAGCAAGGAGGCCTACAAACCTGACTCAGTTACACCAGCTCTGTCAGGAGGAATGGGCCAGAATTCACCCAACTTATTGTGGGAAGCTTGTGGAAGGCTACCCGAAATGTTTGACCCAATTTAAAAGACAACGCTACCAAATACTAATTGAGTGTATGTAAACTTATGACCCACTGGGAATGTGATGAAAAGAAATAAAAGCTGAAATGAATCACTCTCTCCTATTATTTTGACATTTCACATTCTTAACATAAAGTGGTGATCCTAACTGACCTTAAACAGGGAATTTTTACTGGGATTAAATGTCAGGAATTGTGAAAAACGGAGTTCAAATGTATTTGGTTAAGGTGTATGTAAACTTCCGAATTCAACTGTACCTGCACGCTTGGCTCCCATAGACTGCTTCGCCACCTCTGCAATGGCACCTAGTCCCAGCCCGACTGCCAGACCTGCCAACGAGACAGACATAAGGAAGTGTGCCAAACACTACATTGTTTCACTTGAGACGCACACTGATCTCTCCTTTGTCTGGCCATCATACACATGTGCCATTTAAGTCAGAGAAGCCTTTTTGTCCTAGACTTGACACTCCGGTACCGCTTGCCATGTGGTAGTAGAGAGAACAGTCTATGACTGGAGTGGCTGTGGTCTTTGACAATTTTTAGGGTCTTCCTCTGACACCGCCTGATGTAGAGGTCCTGGATGGCAGGCAGCTTAGCCCCAGTAAAATCAAGGTCATAGGGACTGGGCTGTGCAATGATGTAATGACTATAATGGTTGATTTAATAATGTACTAGAAATGTTGATTGATTGTAATATAGCTGCATGCTGGCTGGGTCATGTTTCTTTAGGCATCGGTTGTATGGCATTCTATCAATAGAATCCTTTTGGTGTACCTAATAAAACTGCAATATCTGGGGTTGATTTCCATTCACTGCAGTGAAACTCTTACCCCCGAAGTTGACCAGCCTGCTGATTCTCGTGGCAGGGACCTTCCTCTCTCTTGCACGATCACTAAGCTGTTAAAATGAGACTTCCATTAAAACAATATCTAACACCAAACATAATCAAATTAGCTCATTTGAGCTACAACATCTAAATTATTTTAGGCTAAAAGACCACAGTCTCGTGCCAAAGGATAACACTGCACAGTGAGAGATGTTACATAACATAAGGGCCTGAGAGACAACATGCCACCATGTTTCAGCTATAGCACATACCTGGAATAATACAGTACCACATCGGTAGGCCTATATAATATTGGTTCATCTCAAAGGATATATTTAGATTTACAATATTCATGAGAAGCACAGTACAGTAGTATAAATGTATATGTATAAATGTATGTATAAAGACCACCATTGCATACTTCTTTAGAAAATGGGGAAATTATTTCCTAATATAGCAAAGACCAACTTAACCCCCAATGTCCCCATCATGATTTACAACTACAATGCCAGCCCAAAACTCAGTCAGTGGAAAAGCTCACACAATCAGGAGGTAAGTATACATCACTGACCTTCTGCTTAACAATAGGCCTGGAGAGTGCCTGCTTGGACTTCCTGGCCTTCTCGATGTCCTCTGGGGTGAGTCTGGCCACTACCGAGTCATGGACAAACCTGGTGTGGTGTTGCGTCGAGGCGATGTGCAGGAACCGGGCACTTTGGCCAGGCAAGCCTGCTCCCCCTGGACCCCGGGCTGGGCTGGGAGGAACTCCGCTGGGCATCTCTGTGGCCCCTGGGCCTGGGGGGAATTCAGAGCCCACCGCCCATTTAGCAGCCTCATCCGGGTCCATTTCCTCCCATCCCTCAGCATCAGGGAACACATCATCCTTGATAGACTGTTGCTGAATATGGAAAACGTCACATTCAGTGCCTCATTCAATGTCACGGCAGGCAATAGACACCATGGTGCACGCAACTGTATTAGGCAGAGTACTAAAACACTTTATGCAGCCTAAAAGCTGAAAATGGCATTGAACTGTGTGTACATCTATTTATTTGATGTGTGCAGAAAGGCCCCCTTCTCTCCCGTGTGAACATACCATGGCAGAACCACCCATGACTGTGCCCATCACGCCCTCGACCACCTCCTGGGCAGCTTTGACCCCAGTGCCCAGCGTGGAGTTACAGGCCATTAGCCTCAGCATCTCCCCCTGGGTGTTGGCAAACGCTTGGCCAACCTTCCCTGCTCCCCGCAGCACCTGAAACACCTCAGCTAGCATCTCTGCAAAGACACACACACACACACACACACACTTTAAGCAATCTAGCTACCTATACATTTAGTCTAAGCTTGGCTTATCATTGAAGAAGATTCAGTATGCATGACATGTAATGCACACACGTGTGTCTTCGACCTGCACTCCTCACAGGCTATATAAGTAACTCATATGCTTTCCCAAAGACGTTGTCGTTTGATTACCAAGTAAAGATTGTGTCGTAACTGCACCACTATCGAATATAAAGAGGCAACATTTCGATGTTTAATTTGGGTAACGTTGAATGCATAGATTTAACCTAAGCATGTTGTTCACACTAGCTACTAAGTTAGCTAGCTAGTCTTCACACCCCAACATCAACGCTAATGAATCACTTAGTTAACTTTAGCTAGATAGTTTAAAATATACCGAGGAATTGTCAGTCACTTACTATTGAAGGGATGCTTTCTATAGAATTTGCAATAGCTGACGACTGTCCTCTTGCCCGTGAAGTCAATGGACGCTGTTTTGCAACAACTTTCAGACCCGGAATTAGAGGTTTAACTAGATTGACAGACGTGCCTGTGGTCCAACTGCGCCGGGCAAAATAGGATAAGCCGGCGTAATATCACTAGACCAATCCTACGCCACGTTTCAATGATTTAATGTGTGATTGACAGAGGAACGTCTGTCCACTGAACAAATCAGAGAAGTGAAAGGTGTGGCTACGACAACCTAATGGCTAATAACATATTAATGGGCGTATCATGAGGGAGCATGCTGGTGTTTGGAATGTAGTTTAAAAATCTTGAGGATGGTGCTGATGCTCAGTGGCGTGTATTTATGGATGCAAAGGAAAGCCAGGCTTCCCCCAATAATTGACCAAGGATAATTGACCAATAATTTATATTTCGTCTCTGAGAGTTTCATAATGTCATTCAATTCGCAAGAGGCAACATGTATCTCATCGAGAAAGCACCCAAGCGAGCGAAACAGTGTCCCTCTGTCTCTTTATGTTTAGCCCATCTATCTGATGCTATGTTGTTGCAGCAGCCAGCCAGCGCCAGCCGTCTGGGCAAAATGAGTATGATCTTGTTGGCGCCGGTGGCAGGACCCATGCCAAAATTAATAGAAAATAGTTCCTTATCTCCTTAAAAGAGCTGGTCTTATCTTGTGTTAAAATCCTCACCCATCATGTTTCAGATCATCTGATCTCCAGTGTTGTTTTCTGCTGATTGGTAGAGAAGCTAGCGACCCAGTGTTGCCAACTCCTCAGTAAGGTAAGTAGATATTGGCTGTCCTAAAAGTCGCTGGAAGTCGCTAAATGACGCCATCTCCTAATTTGCATAATTGTCCATGTGCATGTAATTGTGATGGACGCTGTAGGAGAGAGGAATAACGTCGCGGGAGAGACAACACGTGAGTAAAAAACACCTTAAATATGTTTAGAACTACAAATGAGCAAGCTGCAGAGAGTGGCACACACAGCGAATAAGAACCAGATATTTGAGGTCATACTCCTCCTTCAGCACTTTATGGACCCCATTGTTAATCCCCGTCATAACAGAGGCATTGTCAGTCCCTATCCCCAGGAGTTTCTCTTTTTTAAGACAACACTTCTGGAGGAGCTATAGAGCTACAACAGCACGGGCTATAGATTTGGCATCTCCTCCCTCCAACTCAACAAGCCCCAGACATGTTGATACAATTGTCTGCTTGGTGTCACTAAAGTACCTTATCATAACCCCCAGGTACTTAGAAACACTTACATCCGTGGACTCATCGAGGAGGAGGCTGAAACGCTGGTCACCCACATCTGCAACCAACCTTTTCAGAAAGTATGGTGCTAGAACACCATTAATAATTTCTGTGCACTTTGTCCTGTGCATTTTCAAGTGGGTGGCAAGCAGTGGAGTCTGAGAAAGCAGCTCTACATGCTTCTCCAATGTGATCACATGCCAGCATGGAACAAACTGTTCAGCGATAGCTAATGCCATGGTGGCCTCAGCCTTTTTTGCAGAGTACATTTTTTTAACCATAAATGGCAGCTTGTTTTGGGTGGAACTGTTATAAGGCTTTGCCTTTTGAGTATGTTTTTGAGTTGTCATGTGTTTTTTTTACATCACTAAGTTTGGCAAAGAAATCAGCCTTACAATACAGGCAGTATGCCCATGTATCATCTCCAATAAACGGCTTCAACCAGCCTTTAAATTCAGGGTTTGATTCCCACTACTTTCTGTATTTTTGAGTGTACAGTTTAGACTGAGACATGATGAGCTAGCCAGCTAAATGTTTAGCTTATGTCACAGAGAGGCACACACACAGTGGACAAGGTGAGTTAGTGACAGAGGCTGTGTGAGTCAAATGCAGTGATTTATTTTTGTGCAGTGATTTATTTTAGACAAAGAACATTTTACATCCCTCCCTGAATGTAAGCCAGGGAGGGATCAGCCTGCAGCGGCTTCCTGCATGCGTGATTCATTTGCAGCCTGGACACGGAGGGGTGAACATCTCCTGCTCTGACTGCAGCTGGGAGGGACTGTTGGGCGAGGAATGGGCCGCCTGTGAGTGCTTTGGGGTGGGGGTTGGGCCCACGGCAGCACCCGCTGCTCGTTGAGAAGAGTAAGAACAATACCTGCTTTCACGTCAGAGTCTCCAAAAGTCTCTAATAACACCAGAAAAAGTCGCTAGATTTGTCGCTAGTCGAATAATAGCCAATCAGCATTGAACTAAACTGAGCGAGCTCAACTGTTAATGGTCCTGGAACACCAAAATAAAAAGTGTCAAGGGAATACGGTTTGGATTTGGCTTCACACCAATTACATCACATTAAAGACAAACATCATTGACAGAAAAAATCTTGAGTGGCATCTTGTTGTGGTGTTGTCCTACGGTGGCTGGCTAGCTCAAATTGACACTTTCCTAGAATGGCCATGGACAGAGATAGCGATTGGGAACGTGGTTTTACCTAATTATCCATATCAAATCAAATTGTATTTGTCACATGCTCCAAATACAACAGGTGTAGGTAGACCTTACAGTGAAATGCTTAATTACAAGCCCTTAACCAACAATGCATTAAGAAGTTAAGAAAAAAATAAGTGTTCATTAAAAAATAAATAGAAAATAAAAGTAACAAATAATTAACAGCAGTAGTAAAATAACAAGTGAGGCTATATACAGGGGGTACCAGTACAGAGTCAATGTGCGGCGGGCACCGGTTAGTCTACGTAATTGAGGTAATATGTACATGTAGGTAGAGTTAAAGTGACTATGCATAGATAATAAACAGAGTAACAGCAGAGGGGTCTGTGTAGCCCTTAGATTAGCTGTTCAGGAGTCTTATTGCTTGGGGGTAGAAGCTGTTTAGAAGCCTCTTGGACCTCGACTTGGCGCTCCGGTACCGATTGCCTTGCGGTAGCAGAGAGAACAGTCTATGATTAGGGTGGCTGGAGTCTTTGACAATTTTTAGGGCCTTCCTCTGACACCACCTGGTATAGAGGACCTAGATGGCAGGAAGCTTGGCCCTGGTGATGTACTGGGCTGTACGCACTACCCTCTGTAGTGCTTTGCAGTCGGAGGCTGAGCAGTTGCCATACCAGGCAGTGATGGTGCAGCTGTAAAACCTTTTGAGGATCTCAGGACCCATGCCAAATCTTTTCAGTCTCCTAAGGGGGAATAAGTTTTGTCGTACCCTCTTCCCGACTGTCTTGGTGTGCGTGGACCATGTTAGTTTGTTGGTGATGTAGACTCAAAGGAACTTGAAGCTCTCAGCCTGCTCCACTACAGCCCTGTTGATGAGACTGGGGGCATGCTCGGCTCTCCTTTCCCTGTAGTCCACAATCATCTCCTTTTGTCTTGATCACGTTGAGGGAGAGTTTGTTATCCTTGCACCACACGATCAGGTCTCTGACCTCCCTATAGGCTGCCTCATCGTTGTCGGTGATCAGGCCTACCACTGTTGTGTCATCAGCAAACTTAATGATGGTGTTGGAGTCATGCCTGGCCGTGCAGTCATGAGGGGACTGAGCACGCACCCCTGAGGGGCCCCCGTGTTGAGGATCAGCGTGGCGGATGTGTTGTTACCTACCCTTACCACCTGGGGGCGTCCCATCAGGAAGTCCAGGATCCAGTTGCAGAGGGAGGTGTTTAGTCCCAGGGTCCTTAGCTTAGTGATGACCTTTGAGGGCACTATGGTGTTGAACGCTGAGCTGTAGTCAATGAATAGCATTCTCACATAGGTGTTCCTTTTGTCCAGGTGTGAAAGGGCAGTGTGGAGTGCCATAAAGATTGCATCATCTGTGGATCTGTTGGTGCGCTATGCAAATTGGAATGGGTCTAGGGTTTCTGGGATAATGGTGTTGATGTGAGCCATGACCAGCCTTTCAAAGCATTTCATGGCTACATTTGTGAGTACTACGGGTCGGTAGTCATTTAGGCAGGTTATCTTAGTGTTCTTGGGCACAGGGACTATGGTGGTCTGCGTGAAACATGTTGGTATTACAGACTCAGACATGGAGAGGTTGAAAATGTCAGTGAAGACACTTGCCAGTTGGTCAGCGCATGCTCAGAGTACACGTCCTGGTAATCCATCTGGTCCTGCTGCCTTGTGAATGTTGACCTGTTTAAAGGTCTTACTCACATCTGCTGCGGTGAGTGTGATCACACAGTCGTCTGGAACAGCTGATGCTCTCATGCATGTTTCAGTGTTACTTGTCTCGAAGTGAGCATAGAAGTTACTTAACTCATCTGGTAGACTCGTGTCACCGGGCAGCTCTCGGCTGTGCTTGACCTTTGTAGTCTGTAATAGTTTGCAAGCCCTGCCACATTGAATGAGTGTCGGAGCCGGTGTAGTACGATTCGATCTTAGTCCTGTATTGATGGTTCGGCGGAGGGCATAGCGGGATTTTATATAAGCTTCAGGGTTAGAGTCCCGCTCCTTGAAAACGGCAGCTCTACCCTTTAGCTCAGTGTGAATGTTGCCTGTAATCCATGGCTTCTGGTTGGGGTATGCACGTATGGTCACTGTGTGGACGACGTCCTCGATGCACTTATTGACAAGGCCAGTGACTGATGTGGTGTAGTCCTCAATGCCATCGGAAGAATCCCGGAACAAATTCTTACTTTTGCCTCGATTCGGCAGTCTCATCCAGATCATCATGGCATTTGTAGTTCTTTATGATAGCCACATTAGCAGCTAATTAACATTTCATTTTTGGTGGGTAAAAACAGGCAAATATATATTGATAAAAATCACCTTGTTCTTGAGAGATTTACATGGTTTTCAAAACGTCATGCCAGGGTAAGCCTACACGAAACAGCCCTTATTCCCTTTTAAGTGTTTCTAAAATTGAAAAATGAATGGTGGAAAATCGATTTGGAACCATGTCCCTGTTTGACCTTTAGGTTTTATATGTATTATGACTCATACTGTGGTACTCTATTATCACAACACAGGTTGTAATAGGGCATTTCTTCCCCCTGGCTTGGCTTCCCCGGGGATTTTACCTACACGCCACGACTGCTGATGCCGAGTATCTTTTGGGATAAACATAGGAAGTTCCTACACAGCAGCCAAGTAATGCAATAGCTCAACAATATTCTCCTTTAAACAAATGCACATTTGTCCATGAAACCTCCTGCAAACATAGCTGTGGGAAGTAGGGGTGCTGAGGGTAATGCATCACTCCCTAAAAAATGAAACATAATTACACAACAAGATTTGTGAACTAGGCCTTTATTACTCCTCAACCCCCCACCCCTCACTCCACCCCAATGAACACTTGCAAGGCATGCTGGGTACTATTCTAATGAGCCTATGAAACAAGGCCAATAATAATACCCAGTGTGTTTTGCCCTTTTTATTTTTAACATTTGCATTTTGGTCATTTAGCAGGCACTTTTATTCAGAGTGACTTACAGTCAGTGCATTTAACAGAGGTAGATAAGCAACTGCATTTCACAGTCTTAGCAAGTAAAAAAAAAATGTTACTGTTACTGAGAATGTTGTTATAGGGAAGGCGTGTAGTTGCAAATGTATTTTGTGTCTAAATTCCAAAATACCTCAATATACATGTATTTGATGTAAATACTGGAATGGAATGTTCGTATCCGGTCTAAAATTATCTGCAAAATGACTAAAATGTCAAATGTAAATGTTTTGCATACAGATATCATACTACTGTATTTAATTATATAAAAATAAAAATAAATTATATTGATGTCACATGTATCATTTGTACAGTTCTTTATTAACTTCGGGATCGGTGTCCATTCCACAGGATGGTTGAGCTAACTTGGGCTAATGCGATTAGCATGAGGTTGTAAGTAACAAGAGAATTTCCCAGGACATAGACATCTGATATTGGCAGAAAGCTTAAATTCTTGTTAATCTAACTGCACTGTCCAATTTACAGTCACTTTTACAGTGAAAGAATACCATGTTATTGTTTGAGGAGAGTGCACAATTTTAAACATGAAAAGTTATTAATAAACAAATTAGGCACATTTTGGCAGTCTTGATATAACATTTTGAACGGAAGTGCATTGGATCAGTCTTTGCACATACACTGATGCCATCTAGTGGCCAAAATCTAAATTGCACCTGGGCTGGAATAATACATTATGGCCTTTCCTTTGCATTTCAAAGATGATGGTACAAAAAAAATACAAAATAACGTTTTTTTTTCTTTCTTTGTGTTATCTTTTACCAGATCTATTGTGCTATATTATCCTACATTCCTTTCACATTTCAAGAATATGCATATCCTTGCTTCAGGGCCTGAGCTACAGTCAGTTAGATTTGGGTATGTCATTTTACGCAATTTATTTAAAGAAAGGGGGGGGGGGGGGGATCCTTAAAAGGTAAACAATGTAGTTATTTGTTTAATTTGACTGTAAAACCCAAAATATAGCAGTACTACTTCTCTGAGAGTGAGGCGGATATAGCATTTAGCAAAAAAAAAAAAAAGATATTTGTCTCTGAAATGAAATTATCAAGTGACAGATTTTAAAGAAATAAATGCGTCATTGAACAACCCCATGCCATGATTAGATAGCTTACCTTTTGATTGCACGCTACAAACTTGGCATGTTCCACCAGCTGTGCTCCTCTGTTGCCTACATTGGGCCATGTTTGTACAATGAAAAAAAACATGGCAATAATGTTATGGAACCATTGATAGTTTTTTGGGGAATATGTTTGCAAACTCTGTACACTGTGGTGTGGTGGTGACCATAAAGCCATTTGAAAACAATTGAAAAGTATTAAAGACGCACTATACTGAAATCACTCCGCCATTTTCTGTTTAATCAAATTCTAATATTTTGCTTAATTTCAGTTTGTGACAAAATAAGCAAGTATAGTGTATAGAATCATTGTACCATCTAAACTGCTGTGAAATATATATTCCATAACCAAAAATATTGTATTTTCAGCTGTTTGAAGCTGGTGTACACAAGTGAGTGCGCGCTCATGCATGGAGCCCAACACTCAGCAGTTCCGTCTGGCCCTCTGCTGGGCTGTATCAGCTGCTCTAAGCTCCTTCTCCACACAAACCCACCTGTGCTACCATTTGCATGCATGGCCATCCTGCATTTGAAGAAGAGGCTGTATAAAATGTTGGCATATTAGTTTCTTACAGTTTTTATTATAAATCACTTAAAAGCATTAGTATTTTGTTGTCAAATCTCAAGCAATGATCAAATCTCCAAATACATGTACAGGACTTATCTTCTTATCTTCTACTCTTTGTACACTGATAGTACGTCATCCTGAGCTCTTTATTGCAAAGCCTTAAATACAAATGTCATCTGTCAGTGTATACAGTTTTGTTGAGAGAAAGTTCACACATTGTTTCGATCAGGGGAAAACAAAGTGGCATTGCTGATGGTTTCCTTCAAACTGTAAATACAGTGGGAGAAAAGTTTAATTTGTTTACCAGTCAGATAATTATGTTGGGATAATGATATACATGTACCTGGGACACATTGAGGGTTCCTTACTTTTTCCTTCATGTGTATATATAGTAATACAACTGTAATGCCATATATCATTCCATAGTAGGCTATTCTGCATTCTCATTGCAAACAGTTTTTTAGTTGACATTACATGATGTCATGTCAACTTGTTTTGCTTAGTGAATAGCATGTGCAACTTATGATGCTTGCAATTGTTTTATTGCAATTTGCTAGCATGTTGTATTGAATGCTGATGACTGTAAATTGGATCTACGGCAGCATTGTGTGTGTGTGTGTCAGAGAGAGAGGCTATGTGCACGCTGTACACAAAATAAGGTGGAAACTGAGCTGCACTTCCTAACCTCCTGCCAAAATGTATGACCATATTAGAGACACATATTATTCTCAGATTACACAGACCCACAAAGAATTCCAAAACAAATCAAATTTTGATAAACTCCCATATCTATTGGGTGAAATACCACGGTGTGCCATCATAGCAGCAATATTTGTGACTGGTTGCCACAAGAAAAGGGCAACCAGTGAAGAACAAACACCATTGTAAATACAACCCATATTTATGTTTATTTATTTTCCCTTTTGTACTTTAACTATTGTCACATCATTATAACACTGTACATTGCCATAATATGACATTTGAAATGTCAATTCCTTTGAAACTTGTGAGTGTTATTATCTATTTCACTTGCTTTGGCAATGTATTCATACGTTTCCGATGCCAATAAAGCCCTTTTTAATTTAATTTAATTGAGAGAGAGAGATTGGGAGGGGTGAGAGCAAAGAGGGGGGTGAGTGGGGCCATATATGCCATATATGGGTACGCCATCGACTCTGCCTTGCTATTGGCTGTGGGCCTTGTGCAGCTGCCTGTCAACAAGATGGCCTTCCTCTCCACGGATGTTCTGATTCCGATTATTTTGGTTGGTCAGAGAATGTACCGTAAAGGCCAGCCTGTGTCAGCTCTGAAAAGGTAGCCAGATGAACGAGGAAGAGTGTGAAACAGGCTCAGGATCAGTACAGGTTGTGTACAATCAAAAAACGGACAGTAGGCTTCGAGGTTAACATTAGGTTGATATTAGAAAGTAAGTACTATATTCTGCAGATCGCTAGCTACGTGGACACGTAAACGCTAAAAGATAACCCGAGTCACCTGCACCCCCATCCTTGCTCAATCGGGTTCCTCGGTCGGTTGTTGAGAGGAAAACGGGCCTAAGACGGGGTGACTTGCTAGTGCTGTCATCCGCACTGTTGCAGGTCAAGAGTTTGCGGATCTACAGGTAAGACGAAGATAACATGAATAATTGCACTTTACGTTAGCAATTCTTAGCTGCATTTCAATGTCGTTAGCCAGCAACAAACAATATGGGTTCCATTGCAATTTTGTTTGGCAGCCTAGCCAGCACACAATGTTACACGACAACCCTTAACGTAGTTGGCTAACTGATTTTAATGTTTACTTCAAAGACAGGCACCACATCTATCAGCTAGCCGCGCCATAGCGAGTGTTTGTAACCATGTAACAACGAGATTGTTGTTGGCGTCTTGGGCTATAACGCTCTAACTAACTTAGCCTAGTTGGCTAGCCAGCTAACATTAACTTAGATAAATTGGTAACGTTAAGCTAACTAGCAGCTAGGAAATGAAGTTGTTTAGCTAACGTTACTGTACCTAGTTGTGTTAGCTACCTAGTTAACATTAGCCAGCTGACGTTAGTGTTTACTTCTTTGCGGCCTGCACGTCAGGTAGTTGCTCGTTAGCATAATTGATTAGCATATAACTAACCTAATGTAAGCCAACATTAGTTAGCTAGTTAACCACGGTACGGACTTAGGGGGTTAACTTAACGTTATAAGAATAACTAAACCATCTGGTTAAACCACAGCCAGGATTTATGTTTCGTCCTATTCCTAGCTAGCTATGTAACTAAGTTAGCTAGATTGCGCAATTATTGTTACATTTGTATCATATTTTTGGTCATTTCAACTCATTGTTTGTTTGTTAGACAATTGAATAAACACGTGGGGATGTCAATAATTAGTCATTGGCTACGCATGGTTACCCATGTAGACAACCTAATGGAAATGTTCCGTTAAATTCTGAAGGTGCTTTGTTTATAGCTAGAGTCCATGTCACCTGTACTTCCTCAGTGCAGTAACGTTTCTCTGTTTCGTTTGTTTGATTTTCAGCTTCTTAATTCAGTATTGGCTAGGTGACCATGTTTTCCAAACACTGGTAAATATCTAACGTTACTCTGGATTAAGATTCAAATTTGTCTGCCGAAACAATGGGGTGTCAGCTATGACATATGACACCTTGCCATTGAAAACATCTATTTTGTTAATTGAAGTGTGAAGTGGATTTACAGCTGGTGACAGAATTTCATCATGGGTCCCTGATCTGTACTATACAGAAATAAATGCATAATTATGGATATTAGAGTGTTGTATCTTAAATAGGCACACAAATTTAGATATATGCAATATAGACTTCTGCATATTTTGGTATTATTCTACACACTGGCTATTTTTAAAACATTTTTTTTATATAAATAAATGTAACCTTTATTTAACTAGACAAGTCCGTTAAGAACAAATTCTTAATTACAATGACGGCCTACACCGGCCAAACCCGAACGACGCTGGGGAAATTGTGCGCCGCCCTATGGGACTCCCAATCATGGCCGGTTGTGATACAGCCTGGAATCGAACCAGGGTGTCTGTAGTGACACCTCAAGCACCCAAGACCAAATTAGTTTGGACCGGACCAAATCCGAATTAGTCATAAATGTCTTTTTTCCCTCAGAACAGCTTCAATTTGTCGGGTCATGGGCTCTACAAGTTGTCAAGAGCATTCCGAAGGGATGCTGGCCCACGTTGACGCCAATGTTTCCCACAGTCGTGTCAAGTTGGCTGGATGTCCTTTGGGTGGTAGACCATTTCTGATACACACGAGAAACTGTTGAGCGTGAAAAACCCAGCAGCGTTGCAGTTCTTGACACCAACCGGTGCGCCTGGCACCTACTTCCATACCCCGTTCATAGGCACTTCAATGTTTTTGTCCTACCCATTCACCCTCTGAATGGCTAACATACACAAACCATGTCTCAAACTTAAAAATCATTATTTAACCTCTTTTCCCCCTTCATCTACACTGATTGAAGTGGATTTAACAAGTGACATCAATAAGGGATCATAGCTTTCACCTGGTCCAGTCTGTCATGGAAAGCGCAAGTGTAGTTCGGTAGAGTACAGTAAATTAGTGTACTCAACTTGTGTGCTTTACTGTGTACTGTACTGAACTCTATTCTACTGAACTATACTTTAATTTAAAAAAATGTTTTACCAAATCTGAACCAATCATGGATGTCTGTTTTGGGTCAAATCAAGGCCGGTCTGGACCGGACCAAAAATCAACATCTTTGGACGTTGAAATCAAGGCCAGGGGGGGGACTGACCAAATTCCGAATACTTCTCAATGTCCATGGACGTCTGATGTCAGTTGGTGCTCAGTGAGTAAGGAAGCTGATTACAGTAAATGGAAAGAGCGGGGGCTCATGGGTAGGTGTCAGTAGGTAGCCGGGAGAGGTGACATTAACTGGATGGAGAGGGCTTGTCCAGGCTGTAGTCACACTTGCTTTGACCACCAAATGGTAGAAGGAGAAAGAAAACCGTTAGGAGTTGTGGAAGGAAGGACTGTAGCAGGTGACCCAACAGTGGTTTGTGACTATGATTTCCCATTGTTGCCAATTCAATTGCAGTCATTTGTAAAATAATTGTTTTTAATCACTTAATAATTCATAACCAAATAGATATTAGTAAAATCGCTAATATGTAGGTCTACCTTTACTTGTTACTTTTGTGAACTTTCATTATCCTCCCTCATGAGCGAAATGGGAAAATATCTTAGGTATGTGGGTTTTTGATAACAGAATTAAGGCACAGGGCAGTGTGTGTGTGTTGATGTTAGCTGGCAGGGGTCTTCACATCAACATGATTGTGTTTTGATGTGTTACTGATACCTCTTAAGACTTTAAGACTTTTTCTGGTAAATGTTTTCTAAGGCCCTTTTTCCATCTGTTTGAATAGAGTTCGAAGCCGTTGCTTAGTCCTAATATTTAGGATAGAAAATAGTTAAACTGTGTACATATATGCCTTGATTTCTTAAATATAGATGCCTACTGTAGCTTTCATTAGACACCATATTTAACATCATCCTATGAACTTGGTGGCGCTCAAGGGTCCGGTTTTACATTGAAATGCTCTTATTTTCTCAAAGACGAAAGAAATAATCGAACTACAGGAAAAGCACATGTTGTTCAACTGAGAACTAGGCCTATACATTTTTATCTTTGGTACTAGAATCAGAAGTATGGAAATAGTGGAGCAATGGGGCATTGAAACAAGCTTTGGGCATCTTCATGATTCATCTTCACATGTAGGTCTATATTTAATAGTTAAATTCCAGGGATCATCCTTTGACGCTTGGGTCAGCCTAAAATCCTCTCAGAACAGTTTTGTATTGATAGGGTTTCTATTCAATGTTTACAGAGAAACTACAATTCACCATTATGGCGACCATTGTCCTGGCCCCTTTACAACCAACACTATTTGAGTGAGGGGGTTGGTGATGAACTCTTTTGATTGAAGCCAAATGGTGGAAAGAAACAACCTGATGAAGAGCTATAGTTTAAAAGGAGGGCCTCAATATCCGTTGCAGTTCAGCACAGTGCTGTTCACTGCCGGAGAAGCACAGCTGACAGACCAAACACTTCTATAGCCAGCTTGTCTGCTTGACCCTCTCGTGACAAAGGCACTCTGGGTTCATTTTATTGGGGGTGGGTGGTCCATTATCAGCCTCACCTTGGCACGGGCTACTGCTGTATTGTCCCTGCAGGCGCAGCCAAGGCGAGGGCCAGTGGCTGGAGTAATTTATCACCTCTCTGCATAGTCCACCATTCTCAAAGCCTCTGAGAGGGAGGATATCACTAGAGGCGAACGAGGGGCCTGTCTGAATTATGAGGAAAGCCTGGAATTAGGATTTTAGTTTAACAAGTGTTTTTCCCTGAAAGTATGTATGCCTAAACTTTTTTCTTCTCAATATTATATTTTCTCTTGTGATAGGAATGATGTCGTGCTAAACATTCCTTCACTGCCTGAGACTATTCTAACGGTGGTATTTTAGTGGGCGCAGATAGAAACGCAAGTTGTGGAATTGAAATGTATTCCGTGGCATTTTGACAACCGTTTTGTTTCTATACGTTCCCTGTTAAATCTGGAGCATTCTGTTATGATGTGGAGCCTGCTGAATATGCTCCAGCAGAAAGCCTCTGGATTGTTTGATGACTACATGATGGAGGAGTGAATCCTCCTGCATTTGTGTGTGTGTGTGTGTGGTTCAGCGGTCGGTCAGACAACTTGGGGAGCCAGTGAGAGACGAGCCTCTGGCACGGCACTCAGCTATTTCTGTACTGCCGCTTGGCATGGACAGGATTTGGAGGCTTAGGCAACAAACAAAAAAAAGCTTAAAACCAGCCTTAATTTGCAGGAATTGTTTCAAATGAGAGGGGAAAACCTGTGCAATGATAATGCAGTTTTTATCAGCTGTTGGGGAATACAGATTTTTGGCAAAGTATCGTCCTTGTTTTGGTCCATGGATATTACTTTGATACGATAAACGGTGTACTAGTCTCATGTCCTCATTTTGTGGACTCTGTCATCGTTCAGGCTATTACTCATTACCTGTTATTAAGCCAGTATAGACGTCTTTAAACATACTGCTTGTATTAGATGGTGTCTCCCTGCAGAGTTCAGCTTTGTTTCAGCTCGTATGGAAACACGTGTAGAATAGAACCACATACTGCATGCCGTTTATTACTATTGTAGCATTTTACTACCCTCTGGTCATCAGCCGCCTTACTTCCTAAATAAATTGCAGGGGATATTGTGGGATCGCAGTCAGTAAATAGGCTATGACTACAGGATGGATTATAGCCACTGACTCCAGCTTCTGGGTGACTGGTAGTGCGACTGCCATCCTCTCCTCCATCTCTCCATCTTCTGAAGCAACGTTGGTGGCTCTAAATAGTAGATACTGGTCAATAGAGAGGGAATCTGACTGGAGACAAATGAATCACTCACTGTCTGCTTCAGGAAGTGCCAGTGTTTGTTTCAAAGATGGACAAACAGACTGACACTCACTGTCCCTGTTACGCCAACCAATATTTTTATGTGGGGGGGGTAAAAACGGAGTGGGGTGGTGGCCCTGGGATGTACTTCATACAGGGTGTAATCTGCAGGCTCTTAGCTGGAGCTGTGTGATTTATAAAGCCCTTAATCAACCCAGGAGTACGCGCGTACACACACACGCGTACACACACACACACACACACACACACACACACACACACACACGCGTACACACACACACACACACACACACACACACACACACAGCCTGTGCAGGATCTCTTTTACAGATGAGCCCTGCATAAATACATCACACATACAATGTACATAACAAGAAAAACAGACACATTTGTCAACATAGAGGTCTAAAGGTCTCGTTGAAACAGTTTTGCACCACTTGTTCCTCTTAAGCACTCAGTGTCACATTTTTGGCAGGGTAACATGAAATGGCACAGGCACCCCGGGTAAACAGTTTTCCTGCAGGCCGCAGCCAAGATCCTTTAGACTCTGCCTGGCAGGCAATATCAATTCCACTACTCTCCCCTTCTAAAAATAGACTAGGCATATGCTTTCCTTGTTCTTCCTCATCTCCTATTAGGCAGGTCCTCTTTTGAAGTGTCAGGATGGGAATCCATTAGCTCTTTTATTCCTCCCTTCATCTGCCCCAGACACAAGGCCCTGAAATGGAAGCCTTTAATTAGATTGAAAGCCTTCAAGGCGAGATAATTGACTAATTGAGTTTAGCTGTTGAGGCTGTCTGAAAGCACGAGTCCTCCTGACTTCCTTGTGCACTGCGACTTGGTTTCTGAACCACCAAGAGGCTAGAAGCTGACTTGCTGTACTCTTGCTGTAATGAATGGCTAGAAGGTGTGACATTTGATCCAGTGAGTGTCTCACCCTTCCATAGAGGTCACAGAATTAGACTAGGTGACTTCGGTATTTAGTACTAATGCAACATGTAGAATGCATGGGAAGAAATTGGCCCTCAAATGAGATTTTTAGATGTGTAATGTAATACAACTTGATGACATGACTCATGTTTATCTCCCCCGGCTAGATGACCTATGATGGTTAATGTTGTAATACTCCTCTCCCTCTCTCTACAGATTGAATGCCCTCTTCCTGTGACGGTGCCTACTGGCTCGCACAGAGAGAATGAGTGGCGTGGTGCACAGCAGATGCCCAGCCTAGACGCCGCTGATATGCTTCCCTCTGGCCCGTGATGGACCGAGATACCTTCTCCCACATCCGACTGTGGTGCCCACGCCCCTTTGGCACCTACTCCCAGAACAAGCCCCGAAGCACGGGTACGGGGGGCAGTGGGGCAGCCCCCTCCCTCTGCAAGGCTGACACTGCGGGGCACACGTCGCTGGAGGCCGGGGGAGGCGTGGATGGCCAGGAGGAGGAGGATGCCGGCTCCGAGAACACTCCCCCAGACGCCGACCCGGCATCGGCACCGCAGGCCCCATCCACCCCTCCCGGCGCCACACAGATGGAGGATGGGAGGGTGCTGCTGGACACCTGGTACGTCATCAAGCCAGGCAACACCAAGGAGAAGATTGCCTTCTTCGTGGCCCACCAGTTCAGTGGGGTGGGCCTGCCTCGACCCAGTGCCATAAAGGTGAAAGGGAACTGGGCCACGGACTGCACTAAGGCCAAGCGTAGGCGGCGCTGCTCCTCCTATGACCCCCCCGCCCGGGCCCACGTCATTTCCGCCCCCCCGCCCCCAGAGCCCTCCACCCTAGAGGACCTCCCCGGCGTGAGTGAGACTGACCTGCTGTCTGTGGCGGAGATGGTGGCCCTGGTAGAGCAGCGTACAGCCGTGGCCCTGCAGGGCATGGTGGCCCAGGGACAGACTGCCCCAGAAGACCCCGAGCACACACTCCTGCGGGGCACAGTCTCCGACCCCAGCCCCATGGTGTTCCTGTCAGAGAGCCCTGACCCCCCACACCCCTCGCATGGTGCCCTGGAGGAGGAGGAGCAGCAGGAGTCGCGGCGTGTGGCTCAGGTTGTAGCCCACTTTGAGTCCCAACATCAACTCCTGGAGAACACATTGAGGCCCGCGTCGGGCCTGGACTCTCCCAGGGAGAGGGAGCGGAGCGGGGACTCTGGCAGCGCCGGGCCCACCCACGGCCGAGGCGAAGTGAGGATAGCCTTCCGGGTGTCCAGCCTGGATCCTCGCTCGCAGTCGGAGCCCGCAGGCCGGCCCCGCTGCATGTTCATGAGCTGTGGGGGAGGAGGGGGGCAGGCGGGGGCCCGGGCCAACGAGAAGATCACCTGTGATCTCTACCAGCTGGTCAGCCCCTCGTCACTTGACCCCAGCCTCCTGCTGGCCGGCTCTCCAAAAGCTGACCCCCATGGGGAGGGCCATACGGACCGGCCAGACTCCAGCAGCCCTGACCCCAGCCAGGAGCTCGGCTCTGGGGAGAAGAAGCATGTGGCCCGGGAGAGGGTGACTGGCTTCCACGTGGAGGTGGTGGTCACGGGTGCTGTGGACCAGTGTGTGTTCTATGGCAAGGACAGCACAGAGAATGTGCAAGAGGAGACGGTGTGTTTCGCCATGCCCAGTGGGGTCAGCCCTGCCGACGGCTCAGAGGACCCCCCTCCAGGCCAGCTGTTCTTCCTGCAGCCCCAGAGAGGGTCTGACGAGGACTGTGGCACCGGCAGCAGCAGTGGAATGTGCTCTTTGGACTGCACCAATAACAACAATCCTGCTGGGGATGCTGCTGACCGGCCGGACTCCCCCCTGGCCGGCGTGGAGGACTGCTCGGACCCCTCCCTGTGCCGTCTCTACCGCCACGTCTCTCACGACTTCCTGGAGATCCGCTTCCAGATCCAGCGGCTGCTGGAGCCTCGTCAGTACATGCTGCTACTGCCCGACCACATCATGGTCAACATCTTCAGCTACCTGCCCACCCGCTCGCTGGCCGCCCTCAAGTGCACCTGCTACGACTTCAAGGTTCTGATTGAGACGTACGGTGTGCCCGCCACCGACTCGCGCTGGAACCAGGACCCGCTGTACCGCGACGACCCCTGCAAGCAGTGCAAGCGGCAGTACGAACGGGGCGACGTGTCTCTCTGCCGCTGGCACCCCAAACCTTACCACCACGACCTGCCTTATGGACGCTCCTATTGGATGTGCTGCCGGCGCACGGACAAGGACACACCAGGCTGCTGCGTGGGGCTGCATGACAACAACTGGGTACTGCAGCCCTGCGAGCTGGTGCAGACCCGCGCTAAGAGGGAGGACGGGAGGTAAAGGGGGCCCTTCCTGGGTCCCAGAACCCCTCTTACTCCCTCTAGACCCACTGCACCTGGTGGCACGCTACAGACCAGGGTTGGGGTCCTCTCCTGTGTTGTCAGCGCTCTCTCTGCTCGCTATCACCTTGTTCTTAGCAGTCGACTAGCTCCCTACTCGGTTGTTAGTACATGTGAAAACTGGACACCTGATGAGTGGGCCCATGTTGGTGGTATGGTATGGTGCTCTGTGTGCATGAGGCCTGATGCTCAACGTTTCTGCCTATTGGTCAACTGACAGTTACGTCCTAGCCATGCTGTCAGTACTGGAGCTGACCCCAACCTTACTGACCAGAGGCCCAGCCACTGAGGACTAACTGGCTGGCTCACAGAGGGAGTCTGTGAAAGTTTTTAAAGGTCCAATGCAGCTGTTTTTATCTCAATATCAAATCATTGCTGGGTAACAATTAAGTACCTTACTGTGATTGTGTTCAATTAAAATGGTCGAAAAGAAAAAATAGCATCTTGGCAAAGAGCATTTTCAGAAACAAGAATGTTTGCTTGGACTGTCTGGTTGGGTCTGGTTGGGGAGGGAAAACTGAGCTGTAGCTGTTGCTGGCAGAGGTTTTCAACTCGTTCTTATTGCTCTATTAACTAGTGATGTCACCAGGCAGGCCAAAAATCCATCCCACCAAAACAGGCTGAAATTTCCAACAGCTCTTAGACTAAAAGGGCTTTAACTCACATTTTCACAATTGCACAGTATAATTCCAACCTCTGTGCAAAAATGTATATAAAACACAGGAAATCATGTTTGACTGCACTGGGCCTTTAATGATTGAGACTTTTTTAACAGTGTGGGGGCAAGAGAAGGCAAAGTGTCACTTTGCAAAGCTCTGGTGTCACTTTGTACAATGGTTTTGACAGCTTGATATCAATGCTTTAGTTTTTTTTGGTGTATGAGCGAATGTTTGCTGTTTTTTGAGGACTATGTTCTCCCTCCCGCCTCTATTTTCTTGCCCCTCCCTCCCCACTAACCCCCAGTCCCAACTCCCTGCTAGTTGGCAGAGGGCAGTCTTTGCGTCAATGTGGGTGAAAAGAAACCCTGACCATCTCTCTACACCAGCTTCCAGCCTTAACCCCGCTGGTCCCACTCACACTCCCTAAATCTGCAAAACCTTGACAAATACAGTATAGAGAACTTTGTTCACTTGACTCCTCACCGGGTATTGGGAGACCACTGTAGGTTTCAGATGTACAATGCTAATGGGAATATGTGCTTCTCAAATAAACAGAAATGATTAACTGGAATATGACCCCTGACGTTTCTTTCTGCATGATGACTTGTTGGTAACTTTTGATGGGCCTACACTGTAGCAACTTCTAAATGAAAAATCTATTGATTTCATTTAGATTTGAAATTGTCTTGCGGAGGACAGTGACACTTGATATGCAATGGCATCATGTGGCCACTAGAGGGGAGACGTGTATGGTAATGTCCAGGTTTAGCAAAGGAGTGTGGATTATTGGTAATCATACCCAATTTCATAACAATATTACAAGGAAAAGTCCTACAAAGGACTATTTTTCATGAGTAGATGCACATATGTATACTAACAAAAGGTATGAGACATACAATTTGGTTTAATTCAGAATCTAGTGAAAATGATTATCAATGGTCACAATGTCGTTTTTTACTAGCCCCCTCATGCATAGTAACTGCCACAGCCATCATAACCAGGGCATTAGCATCAACAACATTCTTCCAGAAGGGCTCCTCACTGATGTCAGGAAGCTCTTTGGATGCCTCAACCTCCTGTGAGCTCTGGGCCTGTGAGCTGCTGATGCCACAGAACCAGCCAATGAGACAACAGATATGGGTTCTTCAGCATCCACTAGCAAAGGAAAGAAATCAAAACAAGGTTATGGGCTTGTTAGACTTTGCAGGTGAGTCAAGACTGACTGATCTACAAATCACCTTGCATAATAAATACATTTTAGATCAGTCAGTCAATTTACCCACAATGCATCATGGATTAGATCTGCTCGACTGCGCCATGTGTAGTGGATGTTTCTCATACCTGGGCTGTCAGACTTCTCTGCTTTTCTCCTCTGCCTCCCTGCCTGCTATCCTCCCCAGCACTTCAGTTCCATCAGACCTCACTCAGAGCATTATATGGGGAGATGCATACCACCACAGGCTTATAAGTTCTCATAATAGTGGGTAAGAGTCCCCTGCATTAATGATATGGATGCAGGCATTTGATAAAACAGTGTTGAGGCAAGCGCTCACCTGTTGTCTATGGCCAGTGTACAGTAGCTGACAAGCAGCACCAGGATGGAGGTGCAGAAGAAGAGGAGCACAGTGAAGTAGAGGTAATAGACTCCACACACCAGAGTGGGGCAGTGAGGGGAACAGGCAGCTGCCTGAGCCAAACCAAAACTCTGGCCCCATATGGCACAGCCCATAGCTAGGTTCCCCCCCATCAGGCCCCAAAACACCCCTGAAAGAAACAAATGTAAATTTAGTACCAAAGTAATCAAAGAAGCAAAAGTTGATCCAGTGGTATATGTCTGCATTCACAGTCTCAGAGTAGGAGTGCTGATCTAGAATCAGTTTGGCATTTTTGATTAAGGTTTTATTAAGGGGGGTCTAATCTGAGATCGGCAGTACTACCTTCAGATGCCTTGTGAATACAGGCCCAGATGTCTTTCATACTCAACAATGCTTTCCCTATGTCATCTCACAACAATTTGCTCTGTAACTAGAAAACACACCCTCTGACCTCACCCGCTCATTGACCCTCTTCACAAACACAGCCAGGAAGAAGACTAAGGCGATGGGAGGGGCCAGGTAGCTGGTCACTGATTGGATGTATTCAAACAGTTGACCGCTCTGGGCCGCCTGGACCACAGGGATCCAGCAGATACTGACGGGTACGATGACGAGGACCCGCACTCTCAGAGGGCGAGACGGAGTGAGAGGCAGCCATTTTATTGGAGCGTACGTTATATTGACCTACTCCAGCAAATGGTCTGGGAGAGCTGAACTTTTCTACATAAACCAAGTTTTCCTATTTAAACCAAGTGAAAAAAGGACCATACCTGCCAACGACCATGAGCTTGCTCTCTCTGGTCTGCGGTCTGAAGCGGGTCCAGATGTCCATGGTGAACAGGGTGCTGCTGCTGTTGAAGATGGAAGCCAGGGAGCTCATCAGGACCACCAGCATGACCGCCAGCATCAGGCCCCTCAGACCTGGGGGAGAGGAGGGGGAAGGAAGATTAAGGTAAGATGATGGGAGAGCTAAAAACCTTGGTAGCCATCGACACACAACTGCACGCAGTAAATTATGTGTAAAAATAACAATTATACAGTAAAAGTGTCACCCAGATCTGAGCAACTAGTTCAGCAGAGAAGAGAGACTTCTCACCATTGGGCATCACAGAGACCACCAGTTTGGGGTAGGCGATGTTGGAGCAGCCCACCTCCGTCCCACACACTTCTGGCACCACACAACCCACCTCATCTGTCAACAGAGAGAGAAGACAGGCTCTGTCACCATGGAGCCCATAATGACAGGAGGAAAAGAGAGGGAACACCACACACACACACACACACACACACACACACCCCCCCTTCAGGGTAAAAGAAAAAGGCATAAAAAGTTTGACAAACTGTTATTAATTTAGGTTTTTGTTGCTGTGTGCTTTGCTTCCCTGTTAATGAACCTAAAATATCAAACTCTCCAATCCTCTCTGTAAATCCTATGACGGCATATTTTGGGAACTCACCTGGGAAGAACATGCGGCTGATCATTCCAGGGAACACCATAAGGAACCTGGGGAGCAGTTTCAGGTACCCACACATGATGCAGACGCCTTCACATGGGTCAGACTGCAGGCCGCCAGGCAGCGCTGCATGATCACCTATACACAGACATGGGGGAAGATCCCAGATCAACTCAACCAACGATTCAATATTTCTGTCTGATCCATGTTGTTTCACATCCATCTAATTTAAGTATCTCTCACCATAGCAACAGAATGAGCAGAGCAGACAGCAACATTATGTAACACATGCAAATGAGATTGTCAGCAATGTGCCAACTCAAATCTAATCACAGTTTTGAATGGGCCATCTACAGTGAATGCAATATGAAATAAACGCACATATGAATTCCATCCACTGTGTTCCTATGAGCTTATTTACCTGGTCGGTGCACCAACACCAGCCGCCCACGATGGTGATGCCAAAGAGGACCCCCGGCCAGGGCAGGTCCCAGCAGCTGGAAGGCGTCGTTTTCAGGGGTGAAGCACTGGGGGGAGATGTTGTAGAGCTGGGGCTCCAGGGACTGGTACATGGAGGGCAGTGCTAACCTGTACTTCTCCAGCAGAGCATTGTAGCCCCCCACCTCAAAGAAGGCTAAGGACAGGAAGAGAAAGGAAGAGGGACACACACACACACTGTCACATAGGTTACAGAGGTCAGGAGGAGTGGACTGGGGGATGTATAGTGGCTTGCGAAAGTATTCACACCCCTTAGGCATTTTTTCTATTTTGTTGCTTTACAACCTGGAATTATAATGGATTTTGTAGGGGTTTGTATCATTTGATTTACACAACATGCCTACCACTTTGAAGATGCAAAAAATGTATTGTGAATCAAAGAAATAATACAACAAAAACTGAAAACTTGAGCGTGCATAACTATTCACCTCCCCAACGTCTATACTTTGTAGAGCCACCTTTTGCAGCAATTACAGCTGCAAGTCTCTTGGAGTATGTCTCTATAAGCTTGGAACATCTAGCCACTGGGATTTTTGCCCATTTTTTAAGGCAAAACTGCTCCAGCTCCTTCAAGTTGGGTGGGTTCCGCTGGTGTACAGCAGTCTTTAAGTCATACCACAGATTCTCAATTGGATTGAGGTCTGGGCTTTAACTAGGCCATTCCAAGACATTTAAATGTTTCCCCTTACACCACTCGAGTGTTGCTTTAGCAGTATGCTTAGGGTCATTGTCCTGCTGAAAGATGAACCTCTGTTCCAGTCTCAAATCGCTTGAAGACAAACAGGTTTCAAGAATTTCCCTGTATTTAGCTCCATCCATCATTCCTTCAATTCTGACCAGTTTCCCAGTCCCTGCTGATGAAAAACATCCCCACAGCCTGATGCGGCCACTACCATGCTTCATTGTGGGGATGGTGTTCTTAGGGTGATGAGAGGTGTTGGGTTTGCGCTAGACATAGCGTTTTCCTTGATGGTGAAAAAGCTCCATTTTAGTCTCATCTGACCAGAACACCTTCTTCCATATGTTTGGGGAGTCTCCCACATGCCTTCTGGGGAACACCAAACATGTTTGCTTATTTCTTTCCTTAAGCAATTACTTTTTTTCTGGCCACTCTTCTGTAAAGCCCAGCTCTGTGGAGTGTACGGCTTAAAATGATCCTATGGACAGATACTCCAATCCGCCTGAGATAAGGCAGAGCTCTACCTAGCAAAGACTTATAGATGATCTTTGTTGCCTCTCTAATTAATGCCCTCCTTGCCTGGTCTGTGAGTTTTGGTGGGCGGCCCTCTCTTGGCAGGTTTGTTGTGGTGCCATATACTTTCCATTTTTTATAATGGATTTAATGGTGCTCCGTGGGATGTTCAAAGTTTCAGATACTTTTTTATAACTCAACCCTGAACTGTACTTCTCCACAACTTTGTCCCTGCCCTGTTTGGAGAGCTCCTTGGTCTTCATGGTGCCGCTTGCTTGATGGTGCCCTTTGCTTAGTGGTGTTGCAGACTCTTTAGCCTTTCAGAACAGGTGTATATATACTGAGATCATGTGACAGATCATGTGACACTTAGATTGCACACAGGTGGACTTTATTTAACTAATTATGTGACTTCTGAAGGTAATTGGTTGCACCAGATCTTATTTAGGGGCTGCATAGCAAAGGATGTGAATACAGTTGAAGTCTGAAGTTTACATGCACCTTAGCCAAATACATTTAAACTCAGTTTTTCACAATTCCTGACATTTAATCCTAGTAAAAATCCACTGTCTTAGGTCAATTATAATCACCACTTAATTTTAAGAATGTGAAATGTCAGAATAATAGTAGAGAGAATGATTTATGTCAGCTTTTATTTCTTTCATCACATTCCCAGTGGGTCATAAGTTTACATGCACTTAATTGGTATTTGGTAACAATGCCTTTAAATTGTTTAACTTGGGTCAAACGTTTTGGGTAGCCTTCCACAAGCTTCCCACAATAAGTTGGGTGAATTCTGACCCATTCCTCCTGACAGAGCTGGTGTAACTGAGTCAGGTTTGTCGGCCTGCTCGCTCCCATACGCTTTTCCAGGTCTGCCCACAAATTTTCTATAGGATTGAGGTGAGGGCTTTGAGATGGCCACTCCAATACTTTGACTTTGTTGTCCTTAAGCCATTTTGCCACAACTTTGATAGTATGCTTGGGGTCATTGTCCATTTGGAAGACCCATTTGCGACCAAGCTTTAACTTCCTGACTGATGTCTTGAGATGTTGTGGAGGTCATGGCTGATTTCTTTAGATTTTCTCATGATTTCAAGCAAAGAGGCACTGAGTTTGAAGGTAGGCCTTGAAATATATCCACATCATTTTCTCCCCTCATGATGCCATTTATTTTGGAAGCGCAACAATCCCTCCTGCAGCAAAGAAACCCCACAACATGATGCTGCCACCCCCGTGCTTCACGGTTGGGATGGAGTTCTTCGGGTTGCAAGCCTCCCCCTTTTTCCTCCAAACATAACGATGGTCATTATGGCCAAATAGTTATATTTTTGTTCCATCAGACCAGAGGACATTCCTCCAAAAGGTATGATCTTTGTCCCCATGTGCAGTTGCAAACCATAGTCTTTTGGAGCAGTGGCTTCTTCCTTGCTGAGCTGCCTTTCAGGTTATGGCGATATAGGACTTAGGATAGGATATTAGGATATAGGATATAGATAATTTTGTACCTTCTGCATCTTCACAAGGTCCTTTGCTGTTGTTCTGGGATTGATTTGCACTTTTCACACCAAAGTATGTTCATCTCTAGGAGACAGAACTCGTCTCCTTCCTGAGCGGTATGACGGTTGCGTAGTCCAATGGTGTTTATACTTGCGTACTATTGTTTGAACAGATGAACATGGTACCTTCAGGTGTTTCGAAATTGCTCCCAAGGATGAACCAGACTTGTGGAGGTCTACCATTTTTTTCTGAGGTCTTGGCTGATTTCTTTTGATTTTCTCAGGATGTCAAGCAAAGAGGCACTGAGTTTGAAGGTAGGCCTTGAAATACATCCACAGGTACACCTCCAATTGACTCAAATGATGTCAATTAGCCTATCAGAAGCTTCTGAAGCCATAACATCATTTTCTGGAATTTTCCAAGCTGTTTAAAGGCATAGTCAACTTAGTGTATGTAAACTTCTGACCCACTGGAATTGTGATACAGTGAATTATAAGTGAAATAATCTGTCTGTGAACAATTGTTGGAAAAATGACTTGTGTCATGCACAAAGTAGATCTAACCGACTTGCCAAACTATAGTTTGTTAACTAGAAATGTGTGGAGTGGTTGAAAAACAAGTTTTAATGAGTTTTAATGAGTGTATGTAAACTTCTGACTTCAACTGTACATATGCACGCCCCACTTTTCCGTTTTTTTATATTTTTTACATTTTACTTCACCAATTTGGACTATTTTGTGTATTTCCATTACATGAAATCCACATAAAATTCCATTTAAATTATAGGTTGTAAAGCAACAAAATAGTAAAAATGCCAAGGGGGATGAATACTTTTGCAAGGCACTGTATAGTGGGTCTACAGTTTTTTTTTTTATTTAACTAGGCAAGTCAGTTAAGAACAAATTCATAATTTTCAATGACGGCCGCCCCAGGGCAGCCTAGTGTGAGGCTGGATCAAGGAAGTGGTTTACTAAAGGTGGTGAATGCGAGAGGAGGGAGGGAGGTTGGATGAAGGAGGGAGGGAGTGAGAGAGTGAGTAAGGAAGGGCTGCACTAACAGATCCACTAGACACAGCAACTAATTCATCATGACCAGTTGAGTCATGAGTTTAAAACATTTATTAAAGTGTCATTCCACAATGACAGAATAGTTGACAATACAAAATACACATTTTAAAAGTCACATTGTGGACCACTCAAGTAGAGTTGCGACACTAAATGCAGTCATAGTCAAAACATGGTACAGTATTTCATTTGGAGGTACACTATCTATATAATACATAACATCATCTATACATCATTGGTATCAGTTATTATACATTACGTCATCCATACGCATGTAAGCATAAACAAAAAGTACAGTAGATAAAAAGACATTTAAGCACAGATATAGAAACATCTCCATTTCTTGTTACTCCGTCATGCGTTGAGAAACAAGTGGAGTCAACAAGGTGGAATGTGTTTGGACTCTGGACACAGGACTCTAAACTTACCGAAACCTGTGAGGCTGAAGGCGCCAGCGATGATAACGAATGTATGGACGGTGTCTGTGTACATCAGAGCAGCTAGGCCCCCTAGTGAGCAAAACAGATCATTACAGATGAACACATTTCAAGTTACAATGTCACATACAGTGAAACGGCTTTCTTGCAAACTCAAAACCCAACAATGCAATAATCATTAACAATGTAGTAATAGAGAAAAACACACGAGAAATAAGAATAAGAAATATTAAATACACAAAGTAAGCAAGCAAGCATACTATATACAGGAAATATTTTTTAAAGTCAGTTCCAATACCATATTTACATGTGCACGGATACTGGAGTGACTGAGGTAGATATGCATAGAGGTAAGGTAACTAGGCAACAATAACCCAGTTGATGAACAAACTACAGAGGTCATCTAGGACAGGGTTTCCCAAAATGTGCACACAGGGAGGGCCCCAGGACCGAGTTTGGGAACTTTTTATCCAGGACAGTGATTCCAAACTCCAGTCCTCCAGTACCCCCAACATCACACATTTTCATTGTAGCCCTGTACAAAAAACACCTGATTCAACTTGTCAAGGGTTTGATGATAAGTTGACAAGTAGAATCAGCTGTGCTTGTGGGTCGAGGGTAACAGACAAAATGCTTAAGGCCCTGTTTTTATCCTATGGTTAATCTTTTCCAAACATGACCTCTCTTTAATCGTGGACAGCCTTTTCTACCACAAGTAATGAAAGCGTTTTGTGTATAATTTGATCAAACAGATGTTACCTGTGACTGTGTACAGAGCTGTGATGGAGAGGAGGGCTATCACAGCCACATCGATGTTCCAGCCTAGAGCCTGCTGTATGAACACAGCCCCGGAGAACATGTCCACCCGGAGAGACAGAGACGAGGAGACAGTCAGACTGGTCCACGGGTATGTTTATATCGCAATGCCTTTCATACCTCAATCAAACGTACAGAACTCAGGAGACTTGGAAATACCACAGATACTATCAATATTGAAGAAAATGTAATGATAAAGGACTGTGGCGGACGTTTATAGCATGTTACAAACAGTGCCTCATAGTGTTGTCCCAGACCAGGGCTCTCCAACCCTGTTCCTGGAGAGCCGCCCTCCTGTGGGTTTTCGCTGTAACTCCAGTTGTAACTAACCCATCAACCAGCTAATAATTAGAATCAGGTGCACTAGATTAAGGTTGGAGCGAAGACCTACACAACGGTAGCTCTCCAGGAACAGGGTTCGGGAGCCCTGTCCAACACTCACAGAGATCTTGGTGAAGATGTAGAGGAACAGAGAAATGACGGAGAGGTACAAACTGATCCTGGTTTCCCCAAACCTCTTCTTCAGGTACTGAGGCATTGTAATTACCTAAGCAACAAGAAATGCAGAAATTACCAATCGACACAAATCTCTCCAGTATGCCATGTTAGCTGGCATACAATGGTCTTGTGTAACTTACCCCCACTGTGAGGTAGACAGGGACAAATAGCCATCCCAATAGGAGCACAAGAAACCAGGCCTGGGTAGAGAGAGTGCTCCAATGTCAGAAGAATCTCAATTTCCTGATCAGCACATATTAGAAAGTATTGTCACTGTGTTGTGTACTCGAAACCCTGTAACAACATGTCATAACATCTTTTTTAGGCGTCAAATTATACTTACGTTCCACGCAAATCCCCCCACAGCAATTCCACCTGCTGCTCTGGTACCAGCAAGGCCCACAAAGTGGCCGCTACCAATATTACTGGCAAACAGTGACGCTACAACCTAGAGAGAGTGAGAGAAGGGGGAGAACTGTTAAAGGAAAAACACATCGTCGTGATGATGTAACACGTTGCTTCTTGAAAATCCTGGCTCTTGAAAACTTGTCTGCTGACATGCAAAATGCTTTTGGACTAATGAAACAAATATCCCAAAATGATTTTGGAGTGGTACTGTCCTCTCGCATACAGGCTGTAATATAGACAATGGGACTGAGCAAGACAAGAAAGGTGACTGCAGTCCCAAAGGGTTAGCTAAAATACAGGTTAATAAGGGTTCAAATACACGAGTTGGCAAAGAGGTTAAAGATGAAGTTGAACTCACTGGCCACCAAATCATGGTCCGTCCTGCCAAAAGTACCCTCCCACAGTGCCACTGTTGGTCTGAAACATAGACTGGAAGACGGGACATTCCCTGGATGTAAGCCCTAAGCAGTGGTTTACCTCATGACGTATGCTTACTCTACAGTATTGCATATGTCAATAAATGGAGCTATACAAATACCCAGTTTGACATATGACATCATTATGATAAATTACACACGGAGAGAATCAGGTATAATTTAAAACTATGTAGATTCAAAACTAAACTCAGCAAAAAAAGAAACGTCCTCTCACTGTCAACTGCGTTTATTTTCAGCAAACTTAACATGAGTAAATATGAACATAACAAGATTAGACAAAAGAGACATAAACTGACCAAGTTCCACAGACATGTGACTAACAGAAATGGAATAATGTGTCCCTGAACAAAGGAGGGGTCAAAATCAAAAGTAACCGTCAGTATCTGGTGTGGCCACCAGCTGCATTAAGTACTGCAGTGCATCTCCACTTCATGGATTGCACCAGAGATGCCAGCTCTTGCTGTGAGATGTTACAGTGCCTTGCGAAAGTATTCGGCCCCTTTGAAGTTTGCGACCTTTTGCCACATTTCAGTCTTCAAACATAAAGATATAAAACTGTATTTTTTTGTGAAGAATCAACAACAAGTGGGACACAATCATGAAGTGGAACGACATTTATTGGATATTTCAAACTTTTTTAACAAATCAAAAACTGAAAAATTGGGCGTGCAAAATTATTCAGCCCCTTTACTTTCAGTGCAGCAAACTCTCTCCAGAAGTTCAGTGAGGATCTCTGAATGATCCAATGTTGACCTAAATTACTAATGATGATAAATACAATCCACCTGTGTGTAATCAAGTCTCCGTATAAATGCACCTGCACTGTGATAGTCTCAGAGGTCCGTTAAAAGCGCAGAGAGCATCATGAAGAACAAGGAACACACCAGGCAGGTCCGAGATACTGTTGTGAAGAAGTTTAAAGCCGGATTTGGATACAAAAAGATTTCCCAAGCTTTAAACATCCCAAGGAGCACTGTGCAAGCGATAATATTGAAATGGAAGGAGTATCAGACCACTGCAAATCTACCAAGACCTGGCTGTCCCTCTAAACTTTCAGCTCATACAAGGAGAAGACTGATCAGAGATGCAGCCAAGAGGCCCATGATCACTCTGGATGAACTGCAGAGATCTACAGCTGTGGGAGACTCTGTCCATGGGACAACAATCAGTCGTATATTGCACAAATCTGGCCTTTATGGAAGAGTGGCAAGAAGAAAGCCATTTCTTCAAGATATCCATAAAAAGTGTTGTTTAAAGTTTGCCACAAGCCACCTGGGAGACACACCAAACATGTGGAAGAAGGTGCTCTGGTCAGATGAAACCAAAATTGAACTTTTTGGCAACAATGCAAAACGTTATGTTTGGCGTAAAAGCAACACAGCTGAACACACCATCCCCACTGTCAAACATGGTGGTGGCAGCATCATGGTTTGGGCCTGCTTTTCTTCAGCAGGGACAGGGAATATGGTTAAAATTGATGGGAAGATGGATGGAGCCATTCATTTTAATCCATAGAGACGTGAAGGAGAAGCTCGTCGGATGTTGATCTCTTCTCGGCTTCTCGACAGGACCATTCATTTTAATCCATAGAGACGTGAAGGAGAAGCTCGTCGGATGTTGATCTCTTCTCGGCTTCTCGACAGGACCATTCTGGAAGAAAACCTGATGGAGTCTGCAAAAGACCTGAGACTGGGACGGAGATTTGTCTTCCAACAAGACAATGATCCAAAACATAAAGCAAAATCTACAATGGAATGGTTCAAAAATAAACATATCCAGGTGTTAGAATGGCCAAGTCAAAGTCCAGACCTGAATCCAATCGAGAATCTGTGGAAAGAACTGAAAACTGCTGTTCACAAATGCTCTCCATCCAACCTCACTGAGCTCGAGCTGTTTTGCAAGGAGGAATGGGAAAAAATGTCAGTCTCTCGATGTGCAAAACTGATAGAGACATACCCCAAGCGACTTACAGCTGTAATCGCAGCAAAAGGTGGCGCTACAAAGTATTAACTTAAGGGGGCTGAATAATTTTGCACGCCCAATTTTTCAGTTTTTGATTTGTTAAAAAAGTTTGAAATATCCAATAAATGTCGTTCCACTTCATGATTGTGTCTCACTTGTTGTTGATTCTTCACAAAAAAATACAGTTTTATATCTTTATGTTTGAAGCCTGAAATGTGGCAAAAGGTCGCAAAGTTCAAGGGGGCCGAATACTTTCGCAAGGCACTGTACCCCCTCTTTCCCCAAGGCCCCTGCAAGTTCCCAGACATTTCAAAGGGGAATGGCCCTAGGCCTCACCCTACGATCCAACAGGTCCCAGACGTGCTCAATGGGATTGAGATCCGGGCTCTTCGCTGGCCATTCCAGAACACTGACATTCCTGTCTTGCAGGAAATCACGCACAGAACGAGCAGTATGGCTGGTGGCATTGTCATGCTGGAGGGTCATGTCAGGATGAGCCTGCAGAGAGGGTACCACATGAGGGAGGAGGATGTCTTCCCTGTAACGCACAGCATTGAGATTGCCTGCAATGATAACAAGCTCAGTCCGATGATGCTGTGGCACACCGCCCCAGACCATGACGGACCCTCCACATCCAAATTGATCCAGCTCCAGAGTACAGGCCTCGGTGTAACACTCATTTCTTCGATGATAAACGCGACTCCGACCATCAACCCTGGTGAGACAAAACGAGTTTGTGCACATAGGTGACCTTGTTGCCAGGGGTGTCTGGTGAGGACCTGCCTTACAACAGGCCTATAAGCCCTCAGTAGGTGTGATGTTCGGATGTACCGATCCTGTGCAGGTGTTGTTACACGTGGTCTGCCACTGCGAGAACGATCAGCTGTCCATCCTGTCTCCCTGTGGCGCTATCTTAGGTGTCTCACAGTACGGACATTGCAATTTATTGCCCTGGCCACATCTGCAGTCCTCATGCCTCCTTGCAGCATGCCTAAGGCACGTTCACGCAGATGAGCAGAGAACCTGGGCATCTTTTTCTGATGTTTTTCGGAGTCAGTAGAAAGGCCTCTTTAGTGTCCTAGGTTTTCATAACTGTGACCTTAATTGCCGACCGTCTGTAAGCTGTTAGTGTCTTAACAACCGTTCCACAGGTGCATGTTCATGAATTGTTTATGGTCCATTAAACAAGCATGGGAAACAGTGTTTAAACCCTTTACAATGAAGATCTGTGAAGTTATTTGGATTTTTACGAATGATCTTTGAAAGAAACAGTTCTGAAAAAGGGACGTTTTTTTTGTTTTGCTGAGTTTATGTAGGCTACAGACCTGTAGACAGATATACAGATAGGTGTACTACTAACCCAGACGCCCACTCCAATGACCCGAATGAAGTAGCCGATGATGACCAAGATATCAGTTAGATTATTAATGGTCCCCTTCTCCGGTGTGGTTTCAGACGAAGGATTCTCCATTTCTCAACAGAAAGGAAGAAAGGTGTCAACGACCGCAATGTCAAACCAAGGGACATCAGTCCAGGACTTGGAGCAAAGGATAATGATGATACTAGTGTCTATTAACTAGCGGGCTCACATTCTAACGGACGATAAAGCATAAGAGAAAGGCCAGGTGAAGGAGAGAAAGGCCAGGTGAAGGAGAGAAAGGTCAGGTGAAGGAGAGAAAGGCCAGGTGAAGGAGAGAAAGGCCAGGTGAAGGAGAAAAAGGCCATGTGAAGGAGAGAAAGGTCAGGTGAAGGAGAAAAAGGCCAGGTGAAGGAGAGAAAGGCCAGGTGAAGGAGAGAAAGGCCAGGTGAAGGAGAGAAAGGCCAGGTGAAGGAGAGAAAGGCCAGGTGAAGGAGAGAAAGGCCAGGTGAAGGAGAGAAAGGCCAGGTGAAGGAGAGAAAGGCCATGTGAAGGAGAGAAAGGCCAGGTGAAGGAGAGAAAGGCCAGGTGAAGGAGAGAAAGGTCAGGTGAAGGAGAGAAAGGCCAGGTGAAGGAGAGAAAGGCCAGGTGAAGGAGAGAAAGGCCAGGTGAAGGAGAGAAAGGCCAGGTGAAGGAGAGAATGGTCGGTGGTTGGTCAATAAGACCTTTTGGTCGCCAGAAAAGAGGCTGATTCAGAGGTTTATTAATGACAGTAATAATAAACGCCTAGCCTCTTCAATGTTCACTTACAGTACACACACGGTTCAGTTCTAGTAAAATAAACCCCATTAGTTCAGTTCAATCTATCGTAGCATGTCAAACAAACTTGATTTTCTCTTCCGTGTGCAAATTCTATTGGTAACTTAATTAAATGAATGTTACAGGTGTTAACATTTGGTTTACCGTGACCCAAAATATGCCTAAAGCACAAACAAAGACCACATCCGCTGTCCTGTCGGTCTCTGACCAATGGTTTCACCCCCACCCATCTGGTTAATGATTTCTTCGCTTTTAGTAACATACGCAAAATGACAGAAGGACCTGTTGTCGTAGCCCAGAGGAAAATTGTAAAACAGGAGAATAATCCCAAAACTCTTAAGCAAATATTCCTTTAATCATTTGATAGCATAACTGTCATCAAATTATCAATTTGACTTTCAGTTCAAAAACATCAGATTACATCAGTCAGGTGACGTTTCTCTTAAGGGGGGGGGGGGAAGAGACGACTCCCCTGTTGTTACATTCCATAATCCAACATTCACACCCCAACACACATACACATTTAAACTCCAAATATCTTCACACAGCTCTATAGAGCAAAGGGGCGTGTTCAACTAAAATAAAACAAATATTTAGGTGTCAGGTATTCTGGCAGATCTGCATGCTCTTGCGGTAAGTAACCCATGCATCTGAAAATTAAATAAAACAGAATTTGGCGACTTGGGGGCAATAACGTTATCCCCTCTGATGATAACACTATATCTGATTGGAGGAGGATAAGTGTTAGGGTGAATAGCGATGAAGAGAAACTGACCAAAAATAACAAGTGACTGAAATCTAGGTCATGTTTATTAGAGCATTAAATCAAAAAACATTACAAAACATGTTGCAATGGAAAATAAATGTTTAGGTTATTGGACAAGTCCTGGTAGGTAGTCCTTCCCTGTTTCAGTTCATTTTCTTCCGTTTCGTGCCTAATGAACATGGCCCTGGAATCATTGAAAAGTGAAAGACTAAAGTTACATACATGGGATGCTTTAGTGAATTTCAGAATGTCTGGAATAGAAAAGGCAGAAATAAAACAATTCAATAAACATTCGCAGCCAGTCATCCAAAACATAGCCCTATGCAGTCGTTAAATTCCTATAGAAGGTGGCAAAGGCTGAGGATGTGTGTTCAACAGGCAGACAAGTTTCAGACCATTTAAATGCATTCAAATCATTTTTGATTAGAACTTTAGTGTTGTTGTGGCATTCGGTGGTTACATTCAGATGCGAGTCCCCTTCCCCCCCCCACTTTCTCAAGTGTAAAAAGTTGATAACATTTCATTACTGAAACCCCATGAATGCTGGTCTTAGCCACAACTCATTCATCCGGCTGTGGCTAGTCATCATCAGGATTGCGGTCCTCCCTAGCCAGTCTCAGCCGGGACAGGATGTGTTTCTTGGGGAACTTGAGGGTGGTACAGCCGAACTGGCTGACTCCCCCCGTGTCTCCGGGTAGTTTCTCCCGTCTCTGGACCCAGCTGCGCCAGCCAGGCTTCCAACAGTACACACTGTCATAGAAACGGGAGCCGTTCTCCCCGCCCAGCACGTATATCCTGCGTTTCCACCTGGCCACGCCCCCGGCAGCAATCCGCCTGGGCAACCCCGGGAAAACCACCGGACTGGGGGCTCGGTCACTCCCCCCACCCCCACCCCTCTCAGACACCACCGCCCCTGTCACCTCCCTTTCCACCCCTGTGCCCCGGCCCTCCCTGAAGAACAGCACCCGCCCCGTGGCTTCCAGAGGTTCCAGATGGGTGTAGTTTCCATCTATAAACTTTGTGGCGTCCCTCATGTAGCCTCCAATGGCACAGACCCCTCCCCGCACTGCCACCCCTCCGGCCAGGCAGGTGGCGCCAGAGTCCAGTCCCACGCGGGTCCATGAGTCAGTCAGGGTGTGGTAGATGAGCACGCCAGCGTGCACCACCGCCCGGTTCTGCTCCAGCGTGGTGCCGCCCAGCAGGTAGATGCGGCCGCGCAAGGCGGCACAGGCAAAGGAGCGCAGTGGCAGGGGCAGACGGGGCCCAGGGCCCCACTGGAGAGAGGCCAGGTCCAGGATCTCACATGAGTCCAGCATGGCTCCTCTGTTGCAGCCCCCCAGGGCGTAGAGTGACTCCCCACAGCCCAGCAGACCCAGCATGGCCCGGGGCTGCACCATGGGCGACCGCTCCTGCCAGCGATCCAACACAGAGTCATACTCATGGACCTCCGTGGACACCGTGCCCCCCCGCAGTATGCCCCCCGCTACGAACAGCCGCCCCCCAATGGCCGTGCAACCTGGGCACAGCAAAGAGCCCAGGGCAGCCAGCTTCTCCCATTTTCCTGTGCGTGGGTCGAAGCAGTCCACCGTGAAGTCCCTCTCGTTCAGCGACTCGTCCTCCCGTGGCTTTAGGTCCACACACACTATCTTCTTCTCGAACATGCCTTCCCGGGGCCTCAGCGGGCCCCCCAGGCCCTCCCCGGCTGCTGCAGGTCCCAGCTCCTGGCTCAGCCGCTGGCTCTCCTCCAGGGACAGCAGGCCAGGGCGGAGGTGGTGGAGCAGGGCCGGCATGTGGCTGTAACGGTCCAGGGGCTGGTGCTCGGCCCAGCGGCGCGCCGCGTCGTACACCTCTGCCTCAGAGTCTATGCCCAGGCGGTCAGAGCCCAGCAGGCTTCCCAGGGTACCTGGGTCCAGCAGCAGGAAGTCCTTCTGGCGGGCCACGCGTGGGAAGTGCTGGGCCACCAGCCTCAGAGAGGCCCTCAGGAGCAGCTGGTCGTGGTGGGAGCGGGCCAGAGAGTACATGCCCAGGCAGTTGTCTACAGACAGGTGTTCAAACAGGAACCTACGGACACACAGATATTTGAGGATGGAAAACCAGACAAAATATATATATTTTTTAAATGCTATCAAAACTCTGTGGCAGTTACTGAACTGCATAAGCTTAGGAGTATGAGCAGCATTCTGGACCGGGGAAAATACAACGCATCTATATCAGGCAGCATATAGTTACCTGGAGCACAGGTCCTGCAGGGGCATCACTTGAAGCCGATTGGCCGCCACAAACAGGTCCTCGGCCGTGTCCAGGCAGAGCCCCGCCTCCCCAGTGTAGACAAACTGGATGACAGTCTCCATGACTGACGGCGTCACCTCCTCCAATCGGATCTCAGTGAGGCGGGACTCCACCAAGGGGCTAGTGAACATTGCACGGAAATACGGGCTGACCGCTGCCAAGAGGACTCTGAAGAGAGGTAGAAGCATGACGTCATTCACATAGGGTGAGATAGGGTATGACTACAATGAACTGCAGGAGACTAGAGTACTGAAACAGCAGTAGGCATCCAAGTGTGTGTAACATATTCCTTTGTGTGTAGCAACATGCACTGTCTGGATCTAGTACACTAGAATTGAGAGAAAGTCTTTGATCCCACCTGTGACACATAAACCTCTTCCCCTCCACTAACAGAGTGACATCACACAGCTGCTGAGCATCCAATAGCTGCTTCAACCCTGAGGGAGAGAATAAGTAAAAAGTGAGGCAAATGAGACGTACAGTACCAGGCAAAAGTTTAGACACACTTACTCATTCAAGGGTTTTTCCATTATTTCTACAATAATAGTGAAGACATCAAAACTATGAAATAACACATCATGTAGTGACCAAAAAAGGGTTAAACCAATCAAAACATATTTCCGATTCTTCAAAGTAGCACCCTTTGCCTTGATGACAGCTTTGCACACTCTTGGCATTCTCTCAACAGCTCAAATAAGCTAAGAGAAACGACAGTCCATCATTAATTTAAGACATGAAGGTCAGTCAATATGGAAAATTTCAAGAACTTTTAAAGTGCAGTCGCAAAAACCCATCAAGCGCTATGATAAAACTGGCTCTCATGAGGACCGCCACAGGAAAGGAAGACCCAGAGTTACCTCTGCTGCAGAGGATAAATAAATTACAATTAATTGCACCTCAGATTGCAGTCAAAATAAATGCTTCACAGAGTTCAAGTAACATACACATTTCAATGTCAACTGTTCAGAGGAGACTACGTGAATCAGGCCTTCATGGTCGAATTGTTGCAAAGAAATCACTACTTAAAGGACACCAATAAGAAGAAGAGATTTGCTTGGTCCAAGAAACACGAGCAATGGACATTAGACCGGTGGAAATCTGTCCTTTGGTCTGATAAGTCCAAATTTGAGATTTTTGGTTTCAACCGCCATGTCTTTGTGAGACGCAGTGTAGGTGAACGGATGATATCCGCATGTGTGGTTCCCACCGTGAAGCATGGAGCAGGTGGTCTGATGATGTGGGGGTGCTTTGCTGGTGACACTGTGATTTATTTAGAATTCAAGACACACTTAACCAGTATGGCTACCACAGCATTCTGCAGCGATACGCCATCCCAACCTGGTAGGCACTTAGTGGGACTATCATTTGTTTTTCAAAAGGACAATGACCCAAAACACACCCAGGCTGTGTAAGGGCTTTTTGACCAAGGAGAGTGATGGTGCTGCATCAGATGACCTGGCCTCCACAATCGCCCGACCGCAACCCTATTGAGATGGTTTGGGATGAGTTGGACCACATAGTGAAGGAAAAGCAGCCAACAAGTGCTCAGCATATGTGGGAACTCCTTCAAGACTGTTGGAAAAGCATTCCTCATGAAGCTGGTTGAGAGAATGCCAAGAGTGTGCAAAGCTGTCATCAAGGTGGCTACTTTGAAGAATCTCCTATATATAGATTTGTTTAACACTTTTTTGGTTACTACATGATTCCATGTGTTTTATTTCATATTGTTGATGTCTTCACTATTATTCTACAATGTATAAAATAGTAAAAATAAAGACAAACCTTTGAATGAGTAGATGTGTCAAAACTCTTCACACACTCACTCACACACACACACACACACACACACACACACACACACACACACACACACACACACACACACACACACACACACACACACACACACACGATGAGCTCTCTGAGTAACATGACTGATGCAATCATTTGGACGTTCCCATTCTACCATACCATGTGTGACGTAGTCTCCTAAAGGAGTGGTGCTGTCGTCGGGAAAGTCCTCTTCTTCAGAGTCACTGTCCGAAAGGGGCTCCCCTCCCCCACTGTCACCGTCCTGCCAGGGCTGTGGCCGCCAGGTGATTGTTCCTCCACGGACTGCACTCATCTGGAAATAGTCAAGAGTTGACATAGATAAACAGGAATATCAGGAACCTTTAACAACAACATTTATGTCAAGGAGCCAAATACACAAGATGGTGGCCAATTATAATTACAATTTGATGTATATAGATATAGGTAATCTATCTATGAGTAATTAGAGGGTCACGGTCAAGATCAACTTCAAAGCACTTAATGAATCATATCTAACTCTGAGCTAAAGGCTGAATGAGTGTCTTGCAAAGCTCTAAGGTACCATTCCCTAATCCTCTCTCTTATTGGGAAAATCAACAGGGTACATTCAGGAAGTGACACAAAATGACAACAATGTTGTTGACGTTACCTTCATTAAGGGGAGACTACCCTACTTGGTGGTCCTGTCCTGGGCTCTGATTGTGTGGATGTCACCAGGGGCCAGACAGTTACTGTTAGTAGCTTCTCCTTTGGGCCCGATTGTCTGTAGTCAGTCAAAAAGGGAAGCTGACAGTTGACATCCGTGTGTCCCACCCTCCGATCCGCCTTGCCTGTCCTGGTTTGAGTGAGTACGGCCTCCAGTGTGGGGTGCAGCACGGCTCATGGTTCTCAGAACCACCATGCAGACTATAACAACAGACCGCCCGGCGGCGGCTAGCTAACGTTTGTTAGCAACTGCTGAATGCAGCTCTCTAAAGATCATCCGCCAAAGCACCCCTTTCTGTCTTATCAGAGGAATTAGTCAATCATGGCATAAAACACAAACATCTCAAACACATTACGGATGTAAAACGAACATAAAATACTGTTTTTATTGCCCCAGAGACCTGCCTGACTGTTGTCGGCCGCACAATTCACTTGTCTCCCTCTCTGAACCGCATTACCGCAATGCAATGGTTTCGCTAGTCTCATTGGCTAGCCTTTGAACCAGTGCACGGATGTGACGTTTAGTTTTGAACTCGCTCGTGTTCCTTCTTTTATAACTAAAGCAAATGTAAGATATATTTTGTTTTTCGACTTTATAAACACACAGTCAGTACATTACATTTGTTACAAATAAAAATATGTTTTATTAATTGGTTGTCTTATTTGGTTCCGCCTTATGTACCAACCTACTTCCGCATTGAAACATGGCGACTTGCATTGGCATGGTTGTTCGGGTTGGCACATTGAATGTCTTAAAACCTGTTTCAAGACACTTTAAAAGGCAGGGGACAAAAGTGTTTACCCACAGCCGCTCCACACATGAGGTGCGAAGTAGTCTGTACGAACATGTCCGCGAGGGCTACAGTGACAAGCCAGACTTGGACATGCGACTTGTGTGCGAGGAGACTGACAAAGTCATTGCCAATGTGGAGACTCGGAAAGGGGACCTACGGGGAGCAGATGTCAGGGAGATCGTAAGCTTTTCTGTATATCCCATCTCACCACACCATGTTGAATACTGTAGATGTAGCCTAGTTACATGCAATTTGCATGCTCTCTTGACCCTCAAGTCATTAATGTGTATTTGAGAGATTGCCTCTGTGCTTTCATATACTGTGTGTCATTTGCTTTGAAGTACATGCATGCGGTGTAGCCTACTGCATTAGTATCAAGCACATTGCCTGATCTCTATAGGCCTATTTTAGGGGGGTGTTTCTGATGTAAGTGTGTGCTGCAGGTGTATGTTTGGCAGCAACTTGAAGCAGTCCGAAAGGAAATCTCACATCTGGAGAAGCAGAAGAAAGTGATCAGCCATAGAGTTCGGGCTCTTGTGGTCAGTTGATATGTTGCCAATGATACCAATACCTGTGCTTCAAAACATTTTTTTCATGTTATGATGAGATATTATTTTGTGGAATTATTGTGATAAACATTTCCCTTCTCTTCACAGGATCAGAATGACAAGAAATCCCTAGCTAATGTAAGTTCTGCCTTGCCTGCTGTGGCCTTATGGTATTTGCACTTAACATCAAGGCTGAACAGAAATAATACCCTTTTGGAGTAAGTAGCCCCTTATTTTGTTCAGATTCCTGAGTTCAAGGAGGCTACGAAGGAGGGTCGGGAGATCCGTCATCGGCTGAGCCAGCTTTACCCCAGAGAGAGTGAGCTGGAGGAGGAGCACTATGGCCGAGCCCTGAGGCTGCCCAACACCACACACCCCGATGTGGTGAGTACACACACACACACACACACACACACACACACACACAGGTGTGAGGCAAATGTATGTTGTTAGAGAATCATTCTGAGAGAGACCTATGCATAGAGACAGTCTTTCAACTATTGGAAGACATTTTTTTGCATATCTGAAAAAATCTATAGTTTGGAACTAATTTAATTTTCACCCCCCCATCTCCCTCTTTCAGCCAATTGGAGATGAGAGCCAAGCGAGAGTGGTGGAGCTGGTTGGACAGAAGCCAGGTGAGGAGGCGGAACAATACAATTACATGCTCTCCTCATGATCTCATCGACGTACAAAGTAGGGCAGTATTTGATATGCAGTTATCTCTGACCTTTTTCATCAGAGTTTGACTTCAAACCCAGAGGACACCTAGAGATCGGGGAGGAGCTTGGTCTTATCAGACAGAGGTTAGACACACACTGGTCTGCTCTCTGGCTATTGTTCTCTCTTCCTCCTGTCTCTCTCTCCATACCCCTCTGTCTCTTCATGTCACTCTGCTTACTCTCTCTCCTCACTGTTTATCGTCTTTTTTTTCTCTTTTATATCAAAATTTCTTCTCTCTCTCTCTCGTTGTTCCTCAATACTATCTCTCTCATTTTGATCAGTTGATCCTCCAGTCCCAGTATTTTTGGCAAAGGCCTACCGGTAAACACATAACTGAACCTCATCAACAGTGCAGCCAAACAACAGGGGCTCTCCAGCATTATCCTCTGGTATTGTTGTTAACAATATGTAGCCTGGGGCTTGTCAATAGTAAATGGGTGCTTAATATTGTATGAGTTGTTTCTTTGTCTGGAATCTTTTTTTTCCTACAGCAAATGGCCAGGGTCTTTGCTAGATTTTCAGATGAACAATCTTTTGTTCTAATTTCCCCTTGAGATTAATGTCTTATCTTTATATAAATATTTAAAACTTAATTACCAACTCTCACCCTCTGTAATTTCCAGGTGAACATAAAGGAGAGCAGTTGTTGGTAAAGTCGATAAAAAAATCAGGGAGACACCTCCAGCACAGAAGCAAAGGAAATGTCTAACTTGCCTGCACTGAGAAGGTCCTTAAATCCTAATCAGCAGACAGCTGTTCTGTAAACACCAGCCTGAGAGGCTTTTAGGAGGTCAAAACAAAAGGCAGTGACTTTGTCAGCTGCTACAGAATCACACTGTTTCACAGAGTACAATAATAATCAGCGTCCTCGGTCCTTGTATCTCCAGTCTAGTGTCATCAATCAATATCAAGTCATTCAAAACATTCTGCTTCAAGCTTAGTGACCATAAACCTGCACCTTCAGTGTAACAAATAGAAGACTGGAAATCATGTGTACAGAAACTCCAAATATGCATAACATTGTCTAAATTAAATATGAACTTCAGTCATCTAAAATATTCCTAGTGGTTAGAACGTTGAGCCAGTAACTGTAAAGTTTGCTGGATCGAATCCCCAAGTTGACAATGTGAAAATATTTTGTTCTGCCCTTGAACAAGTCAGTTAACCCACTGTTCCCCGGTAGGCCGTCATCATAAATAAGAATTTTTTCCTAACTGACTTGCCTAGTTAAATAAAGCTTAAATCATGTGGTTTACTCCTATCTTCTCTCTGCAGGCGTCTTGCCCATGTCTCAGGTCATAGGTCATACTATCTAAGGGGAGTGGGGGCCAGACTCCAGTCTGCTCTACAGAACTTTGCCCTGGAAACACTGCAGCAGCGGGTGTGTAAGATACCCTTTGTTTGACTGTGTTATCAGGGAGAATAGATTGATATATCTGCAAAATGTGTGATTATCATTTCAGATTCTGAGTGTTTAAAAGTCACATGTACAAGGTAGCAGGTGTGATTGCAGGGTACAATGAAAATCTTAGGTTTCGGAGCTCCAAAATGCAGGACTAAGTTAAATAAAATAATGAAAATGATTAAAAAAAACAATAGAAATAGCACCCTATATATTATAACAACTGTAGCAGTAATGAATAAATACATGTCTCCCTACTTTGAAAGCAAATCAGTTTTTTTTTCATCTCAGGGGTTTATACCTATGGTTGTGCCAGACATGCTGAAGGGGGCTGTATTTGTGAGTATCTGACTCTATCCTTCATTTACACTGCAGACATGAATGCATAACAATATTCAAACTGGAAAAAGAGAGTAAAGCATTCTGAGATTAAGGTGCGATGTGTGTACCCAGTTTTCACAAGTAACATTTCTCCAAACTGACACGTTCTCTCTTTCTTTCTCCGGAGACACTCCCACCCTATCTCTGTCTCCCTCTCTCATACATACAGGAGGGTTGTGGAATGCAGCCCCATGCCCACAGGTCTCAGGTGTACTCTCTGGACCCCGCCTGCTTCCCTGACCTCAACCTGGCTGGCACAGGGGAGGTGGGCATAGCAGGTGAGGCCATGTATGAGTTAGGCTGTGATGGGGAGGTCGTGGGGTACGGTCATCTGTGTGGGTGAGAATGGAAAAACCTTAATGATTAGTAGTGATGTACTAGTGTGTCGTTGCTGTAACCAGAAAGTGTCGTTTTTCTCTTCTAGGTTATTTTATGGACCATGCTGTTAACTGGAAGGACCTTCCTGTCAGGTGAGGCACATTATTTGTAATACTGTACGTTTGGTTTTCTGACAACCTAGTGTAACATATACATGTACCTCCTATGTGTTTTTATTAGAGCTGAATGGACTGGTTTTTCCATTGTAGGTCTGTGTGCAGTAGCACATGTTACAGGGCTGAGACGGACACAGGCAGAGAGACTTGGGGCCTTTACAGAGTACATCACTTCAACAAGGTAACAGGAAACAAAGGCAAATCTTTAGAATCAACCAAGGACCAATTGTCCGCCATATTTGATGCATGGTGTTAAAGAACCCTTCTGTTCTCATCCTCTGCTCGTGTGTCTGTCCAGGTGGAGATGTTTGGTGTGACTGCAGATGAGACTGGGGAGGAGAGCTCTCAGATGCTGGAGGAGTTCCTGTCCCTGCAGAAGGAGATATTCTCCTCCCTGGAGCTCCACTATAGGTCAGTGCTCATCTGACTCTCTCTTTTTTCTTTTTTTTTTCCCACCTTTATTTAACCAGGTAGGCTAGTTGAGAACAAGTTCTCATTTGCAACTGCGACCTGGCCAAGATAAAGCATAGCAGTGTGAACAGACAACACAGAGTTACACAAGGAGTAAACAATTAACAAGTCAATAACACAGTAGGAAAAAAAAAGAGAGTCTATATACATTGTGTGCAAACGGCATGAGGAGGTAGGCGAATAATTACAATTTTGCAGATTAACACTGGAGTGATAAATGATCAGATGGTCATGTACAGGTAGAGATATTGGTGTGCAAAAGAGCAGAAAAGTAAATAAATATAAACAGTATGGGGATGAGGTAGGTACAATTGGGTGGGCTATTTACTGATAGACTATGTACAGCTGCAGCGATCAGTTAGCTGCTCAGATAGCAGATGTTTGAAGTTGGTGAGGGAGATAAAAGTCTCCAACTTCAGCGATTTTTGTAATTCGTTCCAGTCACAGGCAGCAGAGAACTGGAACGAAAGGCGGCCAAATGAGGTGTTGGCTTTAGGGATGATCAGTGAGATACACCTGCTGGAGCGCGTGCTACGGGTGGGTGTTGCCATCGTGACCAGTGAACTGAGATAAGGCAGAGCTTTACCTAGCATGGACTTGTAGATGACCTGGAGCCAGTGGGTCTGGCGACGAATATGTAGCGAGGGCCAGCCGACTAGAGCATACAGGTCGCAGTGGTGGGTGGTAGGTATAAGGTGCTTTAGTAACAAAACGAATGGCACTGTGATAAACTGCATCCAGTTTGCTGAGTAGAGTATTGGAAGCTATTTTGTAGATGACATCACCGAAGTCGAGGATCGGTAGGATAGTCAGTTTTACTAGGGCGGCGTGAGTGAAGGAGGCTTTGTTGCGGAATAGAAAGCCGACTCTAGATTTGATTTTAGATTGGAGATGTTTGATATGAGTCTGGAAGGAGAGTTTACAGTCTAGCCAGACACCTAGGTACTTATAGATGTCCACATATTCTAGGTAGGAACCATCCAGGGTGGTGATGCTAGTCGGGCGTGCGGGTGCAGGCAGCGAACGGTTGAAAAGCATGCATTTGGTTTTACTAGCGTTTAAGAGCAGTTGGAGGCCACGGAAGGAGTGTTGTATGGCATTGAAGCTCGTTTGGAGGTTAGATAGCAGTGTCCAAGGACGGGCCGGAAGTATACAGAATGGTGTCGTCTGTGTAGAGGTGGATCAGGGAATCGCCCGCAGCAAGAGCAACATCATTGATATATTCAGAGAAAAGAGTCGGCCCGAGAATTGAACCCTGTGGCACCCCCATAGAGACTGCCAGAGGACCGGACAGCGTGCCCTCCGATTTGACTCACTGAACTCTGTCTGCAAAGTAGTTGGTGATCCAGGCAAGGCAGTCATTAGAAAAACCGAGGTTACTGAGTCTGCCGATAAGAATATGGTGATTGACAGAGTCGAAAGCCTTGGCCAGGTCGATGAAGACTCATACACTCAATCTGGCTGGATAGATGCACAGCTTGTGCTTTGAGTCATACACTACAGTGTATTTTGCCATTTGTACACACCATAGTCATATATTTACATATAAATATATTATTTGTGCAAATACACCCTATTGATTTTACTCATTTAAACCCCTAGCAGAGTGTTCCTGTAACCGCTGCGTTCTCTCTACCTGTAGAGTACTGGACATGCCCACCCAGGAGCTAGGTCGCCCAGCACACAGGAAGTACGACATTGAGGCCTGGATGCCAGGGAGGGACAGCTATGGCGAGGTGGGATTGCTGGCACTACTATGATTGGTTAATCATGTCCTGGATGAATATTGTTTTTGTTTGAAAATAATTTCCCATTATTGCTCTGTCAGAGCATTGGGGTCAGTTTTGTTATCCAGGCTTGATGTTTTTGTTTCTCCATTGGCTTGCCTTAGATCTCCAGCGGGTCTAACTGTACAGACTACCAAAGCAGACGCCTCAATATCCTATATGAGGGGGAGGATGGTAGCCTACATTATGCTCATACGGTGAGACCAGGAAGGGGGATATAATTTATGGTGTGAGATTCAGTATTTCTGATGCACTAAATGTAATAGATTCTACAAGAACAGAATAACCATTTTCTAAGTGTTTTCAAAAAAAATTATTAGAAAATGTCTTAATTATTTGTGTTCTGCTCTAGGTGAATGCCACAGCGTGTGCTATTCCCCGTACTATCATTGCTATACTGGAGACTCATCAGACCAAGGTAAGAGAGAACACCGACTGTATTCCCAATACTATTGATGAATACATTCACCCACCATGAAAATAAGTGTCTCTGATAACATGCTACTTTCTATATCTCACTCACATGTCCATTTTCAGGAAGGGACAGTGTTAGTGCCTCCTGCCTTGCAGCCCTTCCTGGGGTTGGAGGTGATTGAAAAGCCCAAATACATTCCTTTGAAATACATCGGACCAAACCAGCCCAATCGCATGCCCCGCCCTGTCCCAAAGCCCAGATGACATCATGCACCAACACACTTACATCAAGAGAACAACTGAAGCCTTTTCCATCTGCATGTTTACTTATTCTGTGTTGCTCTGCCATGTAAATATATTAATGCCATACTGTTTGTGAATGTGTGTCACAATGACACTATCATAAACTGTCCTGTTTGTCTGCAAAATAATGAAATGGTATTAAATTAAACAGAAATGTAATTTTCTCACAACTCATGTTGATCATTAAAACAATTCAGGATCTGCAACCACACAGTAGGCTACTTTCAGAGAACACAGTTCTGCTCTAACAAATCTAAATGCTTTTATATGTAAATATACTCAAAAACAACATTATGGCAAATAAGAATTTCACATCTGGTGGTTTTATTCATTGGACCCCTGTTTATGTCCCACATAGGTGTAGTGCTTGCTGTGTCAGAGGCTTATCATTCAGGAGAGGGAACACAGGGTCCTTCATGCCTGGAAGTACTAGCACACTGTAATTACTGAGTGAAGAGACACCAAATAGTGCTGTAATGACTGTGTTCCTATCCTTAATTCTGCGAAATAGATTAGAATAGAATTGTTAATGAAGCCCAGGGGTATAATGCGCCCCTTCCAATAAGTCAGAAAACAAGTGGACAAAATTCTGTGCCCATTAGGCTGGGCATTACATGGACATTACATGTCAACTCTAAATGTGTAATTAATTGTGCTAGACACTACTATAATTAAGTAATAAGGCCCGAGGATGCATGATGCAAAACAGAGTGCCTGGATACAGCCCTTAGCCGTGGTATATTGGCCATATATCACAAATCCCCAAGGTGCCTTATTGCTATTATAAACTGGTTACCAACTTAATTAGAGCAGTAAAAATAAATGCTTTGTCATACCCGTGGTATATGGTCTGATATACCATGGCTGTCAACACATAATTGAAATGTACACTCCTTGTTAAAATAAAACAAATGTGTCTCCCGTCCCCCTCTTCACGTAAAGCCTACATGCCTTCAGCATGGCAGGTTATGTGTTGTAATACAAATTTGCTGCTGAGCCATGAGATTGAACACCAGAGAATTGGCGATACCTCCGGTCAGATGTGGTCAACAGCTTGGTGCGAGCAATCCTCTCGTTATCACCGCGTTAGTTGTTACGCCTTGACGGGGCATCATCCTCCCGACCTGTCCTGCATCACCTGTCCCTTTGAGCCAAGCACACGCGCCTCTCAGCTCCTCCTCAGCGGGTCCTCGCTCGACTTGAAAATGAGGTCGCCGCAATATTATTTCAAGGTTATTTCCTTTTCTTTAAGGCCTTTATATTCAGATCCTATGGGAGTTCTTATTTTCACGGCGTTGCTTTGGACCTTCAGTGGAGGTAAGGAAAATCAGGGATTCATTTGTGAGGCTGCTGATCAATCCGTGTATGAGCGCATCCAGTGTTAGATAACGCGTATGTTAACCGAGTCCATAGCCTGCCTGTTCTAACAGCCTATAGGCATTTTGGTTATAGCTTTGCTTGGGACATTAGCTAAAACGTGTGATTGTAGGCTATTGATTGCAGTTAAGTGGAATGTTTATGCTATTTAGAGGATGTTTATATTTGTATAATATAGCCTATAAATAAAACGGAGGGGAGAATGGATTATGCGGCAATTCAACCAAAATGACTAAAGTACAAAAAGGTAAATTGGTAGGATATGTCTTCGCTTTTAAGATTTAGGATCGATCAAGATCGACTTATTACATAATTTGTTTAGAGCGCACCTTATCCCGTCCGTCAGTCACGCTAAATCTGTCCGTAGCCCATCCAGAAAGCGAGTTAGGTTTTCCCTGGGATTGCCTACATATTGATTGTTATCGCATGTGTGTGTATTGGAAATACTCTTATGTAAAAATGACATAATAAATCAAGTGTATTTCTATATCAACCTAAATGTGAATTATGTTGTCGCGCACGACAGGTGACGAAAACGGTGCACGTGCACTCATGTAACTGTTAAACCTAAATCTTTTACAACCATGTCCTGTTTGAATAGCCAAATATTGACCCGATGACCATGGTTTGATGTGAGCAGTTTTGTATCAGTGTCAGGGAGTGTTTTGGGAGTAAAGATGTATGGATGTAATGTTGTGAGAACGGGAGGGTAGGCTGTACATGTATTATATAACAGTGTTATATGAAAATACAACTGAGCTTAAAGGCTAATGCTCTGTGCATAGTGCGCACTGTGTAGATGTGTTAAAGTCACCTATGTGTGTGTGAACATACAGACCCAAATCTCCTTGCCAATTGCCTTGTGTATACAAAGGGTGACTGGAGGCCTGCCAAGCCAATCAACATGGGATTGCAGCTTTAAAGGATCTGTGTCCCAGTTTAGGAAGAAACACTCTCTCTCTCTCCCACACAACTAACAGCCCCGTTACCATTGACCTCCATTATCAATGACCAATTGATTCATGCACCACTGGACTAGCTTTATTGACACATAGAAGAAGGCAGTGGCTTTAATAAGATATGTCAGGGGTCCAGTGACTCAGTCGTTTAGCACTTGTGTAAAATTCATTGGACTCCCTGTGAAGCTGTGAGCTAATAACATGGAGATTTCCACTTCCTCCTTGAGGGAGGATTACAAGGTCCTTTTCTGTCCTGTTAGCTGCTTGGCATGTGGCCTTAAAAATAGATCCATCTACTTTTAGGCCAAACAATCCAATGACTTTCTTTTTATTTCCTGGCAATGTTCAATCACCTCACTATGTACAGTTGAAGTTGGAGGTTTACATACACCTTAGCCAAATACATTTAAACTCAATTTTTTCACAATTCCTGACATTTAATCTTAGTAAAAATTCCCTGTCTTAGGTCAGTTAGGATCACCACTTTATTTTAAGAATGTGAAATGTCAGAATAATAGTAGATAGAGAATTATTTATTTCAGCTTCTGTTTCTTTCATCACATTCCCAGGCGGTCAGAAGTTCCCAGGGGGTACATACACTCAATTTGTATTTGGTAGCATTGCCTTTAAATTGTTTAACTTGGGTCAAACGTTTCGGGTAGCCTTCCACAACCTTCCCACACTAAGTTGGGTGAATTTTGTCCCATTCCTCCTGACAGCTGGTGCAACTGAGTCAGGTTTGTAGGCCTCCTTGCTTGCAAACACCTTTTCAGCTTTGCCTACACATTTTCTATAGGATTGAGGTCAGGGCTTTGTGACTTTGTTGTCTTTGAGCCATTTTACCACAACTTTGGTAGTATGCTTGGGGTCATTGTCCATTTGGAAGACCCATTTGAGACCAAGCTTTAACTTCCTGACTGATATCTTGAGATGTTGCTTCAATATGTCCACATAATTATCCGACCTCATGATGCCATCTATTTTGTGAAGTGCACCAGTCCCCCCCTCCTGCCGCAAAGCACCCCCACAACATGATGCTGCCACCCCCGTGCTTCACAGTTGGGATGGTGTCCTTCGGCTTGCAAGCCTCCCCCTTTTTCCTCCAAACATAACAATGGTCATTATGGCCAAACAGTTCTATTTTTGTTTAATCAGACCAGAGGACATTTCTCCAAAAAGTAAAATGTTTGTCCTCATGTACAGCATGCAAACACCATGTACACCAAGCAAACCGTAGTCTGGCTTATTTTATGGCGGTTTTGGAGCAGTGGCTTCTTCCTTGCTGAGCGACCTTTCAGGTTATGTCGATATAGGACTCGTTTTACTGTGGATTTATATACTTTTGTACCTGTTTCCTCCAGCATCTTCACAAGGTCCTTTGCTGTTCTGGGATTGATTTGCATTTTTCGCACCAAAGTACGTTCATCTCTAGGAGACAGAATTCGAGCGGTATGACGGCTGCGTGGTCCCATGGTGTTTATACTTGCGTACTATTGTTTGTACAGATGAACATGGTACCTTCAGGCGTTTGGAAATTGCTCCCAAGGATGAACCAGACTTGTGGAGCTCTACAGTTTTTTTTCTGAGGTCTTGGCTGATTTCTTTTGATTTTCCATGACGTCAAGCAAAGAAGCACTGAGTTTGAAGGTAGGCCTTGAAATACATCCACAGGTACACCTCCAATTGACACAAATTATGTCAATTAGTCTATCAGAAGCTTCTAAAGCCATAACATCATTTTCTGGAATTTTCTAAGCTGTTTAAAGGCACAGTCAACTTAGTGTATGTATATTTCTGACCCACTGGAATTGTGATACAGTGAATTATAAGTGGAATAATCTGTCTGTAAACAATTGTTGGAAAAATTACTTGTGTCATGCACAAAGTAGATGTCCTAATCAACTTTCCAAAACTATAATTTGTGGAGTGGTTGAAAAACGAGTTTTAATGACTCCAACCAAAGTGTATGTAAACTTCCGACTTCAACTATACATTTAAAAACATGAACATGTAGTGTGTGTGTGAGTCTATCAGTTACACATACATGTCAGTACATACACACAACAAGTAAGTCACATGAGGAGAGGAGTTGTGCTGTGAGTTGTTGCTTTATTTGTTTTTTGAAACCAGGTTTGCTGTTCTCTTGCTCTATATGAGATGGAAGGGCGTTCCATGCACTCTGTATAATACTGTACATTTCCTTGAATTTGTTCTGGACCTGGGGACTGTGAAAAGACCCCTGGTGGCATGTCTGGTGGGGTAAGTGTGTGTTTCAGCGCTGTGTGGAAGTACACTATGCAAACCATTTGTATTTCCAACACATGAATGTTTCTTATAAAACAAGAAGTGATGCAGTCAGTCTTTCTCAACTCCTCAACTCTTATCCAAGAGAGACTGGCATGCATAGTATTAATATTAGCCCTCTGATGACAATGAAGAGCAAGACGTGCTGCTCTGTTCTGGACCAGCTGCAGCCTAACTAGGTCTTCCTTTACAGCACTAGACCACATAACAACAATCAAGATAAGATAAAACTAGAGTCTGCAGGACTTGCTTAGTGGAGTGTGATGTCAAAAACGCAGAGCATTTCTTTATTACGGACAGACCTCTCCTCATCTTTACAACCATTGAATCAATATGTTTTGACTATGATAGTTTACAATCTAAGGTAACACCAAATCATTTTGTCTCCTCAACTTGTTCAACAGCCACACCATTCATTACTCGATTCAGCTGAGGTCTATAGCCTAGGGATTGGTTTGTACCAAATACAATGCTTTTAGATTTAGAGATGTTCAGGACCAGTTTATTACTGGCCACCAGGGGTGAAAGTGGATTTCATTTCTTACAGGCACGGGACACCGAAGAGTCTGCACACACATTTTGTTTTTTTGCTCCAAAAATTACAGGGTGGCCTTCTCTGCGGACACTGTCAAACAGATCAATAAAAACTATGTTATCTGATCCATATAATCGGCCTACGAAAAGGGGAGACACATATACAATATGACGTCCATCTAACCTGGAGGAGGAAACTACTGTCCAAAAACAAACAAAAGTGGAACTGACACAATGATAAAGACAGTGAATATGCACACTCACCAAGGGATATGGCCGATGTTCTCCACGGGTTCCAATATGGTAGGCTATTGTTCGCTCAATTAATCATTTTGATAACCAAAAGACAGATTGGAGGCTTTTCATTGTCATCTCTTTACAGCAATAGCCATTTGGTTTCCAAACAGATTTTCAGCAATTGCATTTTTAAATATTGTGAAGTGTCTGGCTGGGACTCTGCTTTTCACTGACAGTCGCAACTCAACAATCATCTATTTGGTATTTGCAGGGCGCGCTGCCCAAATTGTGAGTCTTTCAGACTGTAGGCTATGCAATTAAAAACAATCCACAGCTTTCTTTTTAAAGAAGCTAATGATCCTCTGTGGCCAAATCATGCTTTCTGTTGTAGTAGCCTATTTGGAATGATTATTTAAAGAAATGTCTGTATAGACAGGAGTTAGCTAATTAGGATACATCATTTTGGCAATTTAATTAAATTTACTTTAGGGAAAGCTTAGCGCCACCAGCCTTATGAACACACCCCCTATGCCTTTTAATGTGGCATAAACACAACTAGTCATGATGTTTTCATCTGATTGTCAAACAATCACTTAACAAAGGCGCTCCGGTAGGCTACCCGCGCATTCACTCACAAAATAATTTCAGCATCCAAACCCCAACAGTGCACCGTGCACCGCAATTTGATGAATGGAAAGAGACAGCTGTTACAAAACACCTACGTGGAGTGTAATGAAATTCTGTGATTGTCATTAGGCCTACGCTTGTAGCCTGAATTGATGCATCCACTGTTGTCCACGCGGTCTCGGCCACTCGGTCTCGGCCACTCATCTGCGCCTTGACAAAACCTACTGTTCTCCTCAAACCACAGCACAATTTGGAGGTATACCACCCGGTTTCCAGTCAATCCGCTAATTTGTCATGCGGCTGATATGCAGTAATGTTAAATAATGGTGTAATAACATATAGTTTTTTGGGCATGTTTTGTTAATTGTGTTTTACCGATAGGTGTACCCTCACTATTTATTTTACTGGGCTGTTGTACTGCCTTACTTTCACTCCTACTGGCCACCCATTCCAAAACTGACTGCAAGTCTTTGTTAAGGGTGGTGACTTCATTAGCTGTGGTTGCTGATGCGTATATGGTCAAATCATCAGCCTACATGGACACACATGCTTTGTTTAATGCCACCGACAGGTCATTGGTAAAAATAAAAAAAAGAGTAGAGGGCCTAGAGAGCTGCCCTGCGGTACACCACACTTTACATGTTTGACATTAGAGAAGCTTCCATTAAAGAAAACACTCTGAATTCTATTAGATAGATAGCCATGAATCCATGATATGGTGGTGGAAAAGCCATAACACATAGATTTTTTCAACAACCGGTTATAGTCAATAATACACTATATATGCAAAAGTATGTGGACACCCCTTCAAATTAGTGGATTCAACTATTTCAACCACAGCTGTTGCTGACAGGTGTATAAAATTGAGCACACAGCTATGCAATCTCCATGGACAAACATTGGCAGCAGAATGACCTTACTAAAGAGCTCAGTGACTTTCAATGTGTATCTGTCATAGGATGCCACCTTTCCAACAAGTCAGTTTGTAAAATTTCTGCCCTGCCATAGCTTCCCCGGTCAACTGTAAGTGCTGTGATTGTGAATTGGAAACTTCTAGGAACCACAACAGCTCAGCCGCGAAGTGGTAGGCCAGAGAAGCTCACAGAAGGGGACCGCCTAGTGCTGAAGCGCATAGTGTGTAAAAATCGTCTGTCCTTGGTTGCAATACTCACTAACGAGTTCCAAACTGCCTCTGGAAGCAATGACAGCACAAGAACTACATCAAATCGGTTTCCATGGCCGAGCAGCCGGATACAAGCCTAAGATCACCATGCGCAATGCCAAGTGTCGGCTGGAGTGATGTAAAGCTCCCCATCATTTGACTCTGGAGCAGTGGAAACGGGTTCTCTGGAGTGATGAATCACACTTCACCATCTGGCAGTCTGACGGACTAATCTGAGTTTGGAGGATGGCAGGAGAACGCTACCTGCCCCAATGCACAGTGCCAACTGTAAAGTTTGTTGGAGGAGAAATAATGGTCTGGAGCTGTTTTTCATGGTTCGAGCTATGCCCATTGGTTCCAGTGAAGGGAAATGTTAATGCTACAGCATACAATGACATTCTAGACGATTCTGTGCTTCCAACTTTGTGGTAACAGTTTGGGGAAGGCCCTCACCTGTTTCAGCTTGACAATGCCCCGTGCACAAAGCGAGGTCCATACAAGATTGGTGTGGAAGAACTTGACTGGCCTGCACAGAGCCCTGACCTCAACACCATCAAACACCTTTGGGATCAATTGGAACGCAAACTGAGAGCCAGGCCAAATCGGCCAACATCCGTGCCCGACCTCACTAATGCTCTTGTGGCTGAATGGAAGTGAGTCCTGTTACGAATTTGCAAAATGTACAATAGGTTACGAATTTGCAAAATGGACATTATGTTACAAATTTGCTCAATGTATGATATGTTACGAATTCTAGCTAGGTGGCTAATGTTAGCTAGGCTAGCGGTTAGGGATAAGTTTAGGAGTTAGGTTAAAGGGTTAAGGTTAGGGTTAGGGGAAGGGTTAGCTGTAAGGGTTAAGGTTAGGGTTAGCGTTTGGTGGAAGGGTTAGCTAACATGCTAAGTAGTTGCAAAGTTGCTAAAAAGTAATAGAAAGTTGCTAATTAGCTAAAATGCAAAAGTTGTCCATGATGAGATTTGAACTTGCAACCAGCCACCCTACTTAAGTAACCATCTGTTTTATGTAACCTTACCAAACGTAACATATCATACTCATTTGAGTGTCCTGGATTTACAGTTATTATGTTACGTTTAGTCTATGAGACCAGGCTGGGCAGCAAGCGTATAGGTCTGATGTTTGAACCAGTAACGGCAGCTTTACCACTATTGGGTAGTGGAATGACTACTGCTTCCCTCCAGGCCTGAGGTCAAACACTTTCCTCTAGGCTCAGATTAAAGATATGACGGATAGGAGTTGCTATAGAGTCAGCTACCAACCTCAGTAACTTTCCATCTGTATAAATTGTCAATGCCAGGAGGTTTGTCATTATTGAATGATAACAATTATTGTTCCACCTCTCCCACACTAACTTTCAAACTTACAATGCTTTTCTTTCATTATTTGTTTTTTTATGCATGAATACGATGGCTCACTGTTCGTTGTTGGCATTTCTTGCCTAAATTTGCCCACTTTGCCAATTAAATAATAATTTAAATATTTGGCAACGTCAGATGGCTTTGTGATCAATAAGGAATCTGTTTTTTCATATAATTTATCTTGGCTTCATAATACAGTTTCTTCTTTTTTTGTTGAGTTTAGTCACATCGTTTCTCAATTTGCAGTAAATCAGCCAGTCAGATGTGAAGCCAGACTTATTAGCCACTCATTTTGCCCCAACTCTTTCAACCATACAGTTTTTCAATTCCTCATCAAACCATGGAGCCTTAACAGGTCTAACATTCAATTTCTTAACAGGTGCACGTTTATCAATAATTGGAAGAATCAATTTCATAAATTCATAAAGTACAGGATGCTCCTTATTAATCACATCAGCCCAATAAATATTTGTAACATCATCCATATAAGAGTCATAGCACAATCTTTTGTATGATCTCTTATACACTATTTTAGTCCCAGCTCTTTGTAACTTTGTCTTTCCTGGATATAGCCACTATATTGTGATCACTGCATCCAATGGGTACGCATACAGCTTTAGAACGAAGTTCTACAGTATTAGTAAAAATGTGATCCTTACATGTGGATGATGTTGTTCCTGTAGTGTTTGTAAACACCATGGCAGGTTGATTAATAACCTGAACCAGATTACAGGCAGTGGTTAAAGTAAGAAGCTTTCTCTTGAGCGGATAGCTTGATGAAAACCAGACAATATTCATGTCCCCAAGAAAGTAGATCTCTCTGTTTACATCACATACACTATAAAGCATTTCATACAACTGCTGTATCATGAAAATAATGATCTAATTGAGTCTCAGAAATGGCTGTATGCGCTTCTACAGTATGTGAATGTTATCTGATGTGAGCAAGTTATTGATTTCATGTACCTTATTTCTAAGGCTACATATTTTAATATGGGCTATTGTCAGCCCTTTTCTGGGTATCTTATCAGAGATAAACTTAATATGTAAAAGAGCAAACAAAGCCAGAGAAAAAAACTAACATTCAGCAGACCATTAATCAGTTGGTGTGTTATTGTTGGCAAAATATGCAATTATTTGGAAAGACTACATTTCTCTCTCCCTTTCTCTCTCTCTCTCGCTCTCTCTCTCTCTCTCTCTCTCTCTCGCTCTCTCTAGTGGGATGCCTTCCTCTATCCTCCTCTCTACCGGTTGGAAAGGTCAGAGACAAATAATTTGTGTTATCTCTGATTTTTTTTACGAGTGTACTATAACACTGCTAACATATTGTGGTAATTGATATTGATATTGATGCTGCAATAGCTAATTGACTGTGTCCGGCTGTCCTCTGTGTGCATGTGTTTGTGTGTGGGTGTGTTTGTGTGCGTGTGCCCTCAGGTTGCTGACTGTATTCAGGATTCTCTGAAGAGTAACAGCGGTGTGCCACATTCTGGCTGTGACAAACAGAGAACAGGTGACAGCGCCTACCTTATCTCTTATCTGACATAACCTCCCTCAGCTGCACAAGTGCACCTGGTCACACAGTGCACTTTTCACCTGTATTCACTATGACATTGTAATGCGTCAAAATGTGGATGTAGTTTATCATGATGATGGAATCATTACTTACTGTATGCGAGGAATACCATTTACATTTGACTATAATGCTGTTCATTATTTCATCAATTGAATCAATCTTCCATTACAAATATTCACGGAAACACCTGTCACTCAGGCAGATAGGTATGATTATGTGTATTTTGATAAGATGGACATGGTCGGTGTTGAGCAACCAGTGTTGTGTTGTGTTGTGCAGATGATGCTGTCAACAGGCACCAGGGTCTCCTGAGAGAGCTGCAGGATCTAGCCCAGGAGGGTCAGTCTGACTACGGTTATTAGCTAATACTTTACTAGTGAAGTACCCAGGGACGGACTGGGATCAGAAATTGGTACACAGCGATATGAAATATCAAAATATACTGATTTATTAAGAGAATCAGTCTAATTGTTGCAATAGCTTTGCTACGCTATGTTGGTTTTAGAGTCAGGTAATTATACATGTAAATAACATGTAAATCCAGATCAAATCTTTATAAACATGTTTTGTTGTACTTGTTGTAATATGCTTTAAATTGTACAGTAACTATCTACCTCAATTTACTTTATTCTTACAGAGAGGGAAAAAGAGAGAGAGTATGGGAGGGAGAACGAGCGATATGAGGAGAACCAGGCTGAGGGAGAGAGGGACAGAGAGGGGAGGAAGGAGGAGCAGAATAATGACAAGAAGGAGACTGAGAAAGAAGAGCTGAGAGAGAAAGAGACGCAGGCAGATGGGGTAGAGGAGGAGGAGAAGGTGGAGATGAAGGACAGAACAAATGAGGAGATAAGGGAAGAGCCCAGACTGGAGGAGAAAAGGGGGGATGAGGAAGAGAGCGCCAAAGAGTTGGAGGAGCTCCTCGCAAAGGAGATAAGGAAGATAGGAGAGGAGGAAAAAGAGGACAGGGAGCTTGAGGAGCTGCTCAAAGAGCTGAAGAAGAAAAGGTACGAGTCTGTGAAGGAGAAAGAGCTCCAGAGAGGGTCAGAAGCAGAGGAGGAGAGGAAGAAGGATGAGGAGGAGGAGCAGAAAAAGGGAGAGAAAGAGCAGCTAGATATTCTTGAGAAGGAAGAGAGGAAACGCAGCGAGGAGAGGAAGAACAATGAGGTGGAGCTGCTGGTGGAGAAAGGGAAGGTGGAGCGGGAGCTCAAGGAGCTGCTGGAGGAACAGGACAGCATGAAGAATGTGGAGAAGGAGAAAGAGAGGGAGGAAAAACAGGAGGAACTGGAGGAGCTCCTCAAAAAGATGAAACGTGTGCAAGAGGAGGAGGAGCGAGAAGAGGAGGAGAGGAAGAGAGGGAATGCCGGGGATGAGGTGAAAGTGGACAAAGAGAGCCAGAAGGAGGGAGAGATTCACAAGGAATTAGAGAAGGTGAAAGAAAGAGAGAGTGAGAAGGAGGTTAAGGAGCCTCAGCAGAAGAGAGTAATGGAGAAAGCGAGTGATGAGTCGACCCGTCAGTTTGAAAAGGAGAGGAACAGGGACGATGATGATGACGACGATGATGAAGAAGCAGATGAGGAAGATGATGATGAAAACAATGAGGATTGGGAAGAGGAAGAGGAGGACAAAAAGGAGGATGTTGAGGAGGATGAAGGAGCGGTAAGTGGGCGAGAGTCAACAGGATTTAGCACAACTGAGCTTGTAAAGTTGATATTGTAATTGTTAATTGACTATGTCTCTGTGTGTGCGTCTGCGTGTGTGTGTGTGCTCCTAACACACTGTCTGAACTGTTCTGTGTGCCTACAGGAGCTTTTGGAGATTGAGGCAGAGCTGCGAAAAGTGGCTGCAGAGCTTCGGGAGCTTCACAGGAGTCGTTAAGTTCTAAATTACACACACACACACACACACACACACACACACACACACACACACACACACACACACACACACACACACACACACACACACACACTGAAAGACAAACAACACAAAACAGACAGATAATGACACAATGCAGCTCTCTCTCTCATGCTATCACACACAGAAACACACACAACTAACTTACTTAGTAACATGGTATAATCATAATGCTTTTGATGGGATGTACTTCTGTAAGTAGTTGCATTTTAGAACAAGCATACAGGTACACTTCTCCCCATCCCCTAACTCTCATATTGCATTCAGAGATTACAAGTTCTTTAGATGTCAGTCTTTCTGTGTGCTGCCATTGTCAAAGATTGTTTAGTAGGCAAAATGTACAACCTTGCAAAGCTATAGTTAGTCTACATCTCATGATATGTGGGAAAGAGGTCTCCTTTACGATGTGTCTCGTGTATATATTTTGTGCAATAATTCAAAATCAGTGTGTGGGATTTGTTAAGGTCATTGTGGCTTTTAATGTAAGCAATGTATCACTGGTTTTTGTACTATTGACATTTTGATTCCTATGATTGATTTCCATGTGTATGTCAACAAAATGTGAGGATTGTGCTATCTGGCTAATGCACTGTTAATAGCAGACTGTTAATGAAGAACTGGGGTACCACTCCAGGAGAATCTTAATTGCAAAATCCTTGCGTCCTCTCTCCTCCTTTTCAAAACTCATTGTAAGAGAAGACCAGAGGGGCGGGACATCTGGCTTTCTCATCCAATGGTGTTTGAGAAGGAGATGAGGACATGAGGAGTATTCAACTGAGATCTTCCCTCAGAAAGAGAAGGTGTGTGACCACGGAAACCTCTTTAGTATTGATGTACACTACCGTTCAAATGTTTGGGGTCACTTAGAAATGTCCTCGTTTTCCATGAAAACATACATGAAATGAGTTGCAAAATGAATAGGAAATATAGTCAAGACGTTGACAATGTTATAAATAATGATTTTTAATTGAAATAATAATTGTATCCTTCAAACTTTGCTTTCGTCAAAGAATCCTCCATTTGTAGCAATTACAGCCTTGCAGACCTTTGGCATTCTAGTTGTCATTTTGTTGAGGTAATCTGAAGAGATTTCACTCATGCTTCCTGAAGCACCTTCTACAAGTTGGATTGGCTTGATGGGCACTTCTTACATATCATACGGTCAAGCTGCTCCCATACCAGCTCATTAGGGTTGAGATCTGGTGACTGTGCTGGCCACTCCATTATAGACATACCAGCTGACTGCTTCTTCCCTAAATAGTTATTGCATAGTTTGGAGCTGTGCTTTGGGTCATGGTCTTGTTGTAGGAGGAAATTGGCTCCAATTAAGCGCCGTCCACAGGGTATGGCATGCTGTTGCAAAATAGAGTGATAGCCTTCCTTCTTCAAGATCACTTTTACCCTGTACAAATATCCCACTTTACCACCACCAAAGCACCCCCAGACCATCACATTGCATCCAACATGCTTGACAGATGGCGTCAAGCATTCCTCCAGCATCTTTTCATTTTTTCTGCATCTCATGAATGTTCTTCTTTGTGATCCGAACACCTCAAACTTAGATTAATCTGTCCATAACACTTTTTTCCAATCTTCCCCTGTCCAGTGTCTGTGTTCTTTAGCCCATCTTAATCTTTTATTTTTATTGGCCAGTCTGAGATTGGGCTTTTTCTTTGCAACTCTGCCTAGAAGGCCAGCATCCCGGAGTTGCGTCTTCACTGTTGACGTTGAGACTGGTGTTTTGCGGGTACTATTTAATGAAGCTGCCAGTTGAGGACTTGTGAGGCGTCTGTTTCTCAAACTACACACTCTAGGGTATTTGTCCTCTTGCTCAGTTGTGCACTGGGGCCTCCCACTCCTCTTTATATTCTGGTTAGAGACAGTTTGTGCTGTTCTGTGAAGGGAGTAGTACACAGCGTTGTGTGAGATCTTCCGTTTCTTAGCAGTTTCTCGCATGGAATAGCCTTAATTTCACAGAACAAGAATAAACTGACAAGTTTCAGAAGACAGGTCTTTGTTTCTGACCATTTGAGCCCGTAATCGAACCCACAAATGCTGATTCTCCAAATACTCAACTAGTCTAAAGAAGGCCAGTTTTATTGCCTCTTTAATCAGAACAACAGTTTTCAGCCGTGCTAACATAATTGCAAAAGGGTTTTCTAATGATCAATTAGCCTTTTAAAATTCTAAACTTGGAATAGCTAACACAACGTGCCATTGGAACACAGGAGTGATGGTTGCTGATAATGGGCCTCTGTACACCTATGTAGATATTCCATTAAAAATCTGCCGTTTCCAGCTACGATAGACATTTACAACATTAACAATGTCTACATTCTATTTCTGATCAATTTGATGTTATTTGAATGGACAAAAAATGTGTTTTTCTTTCAAAAACAAGGACATTTCTAAGTGACCCCAAACTTTTGAACGGTAGTGTATTTCCTATGCTATAACAGAACAAGGTCAAAACATAATGATATAAAACAATATTATATAATAAGATGAGGATTGTTTCTTTAGTTCTTTTTGTTTGTAGTTTGGGTCACCCAGGTGGTCAAAAGTAATAGAAATGGAATGAATGGGAATGTCCGTTCTAATAATTCTATTTCTATGGTCAGGGTGGCACCCCAGCTCTTCTCCCAGCTTTGCACTCTTATCTTAACCAGCCAAGGAAGTCTAAATAGAGGAGCGACTACACTAAGCCATTTCCAGTATTTGGTCATAATAAACAGTGACTGTTCTAAAACGTTGTTTTTAAATTGGTAAGATATTGATATTCATCGTCATGGTTTTTCATAGTTTGTGATCTCCACTGTTACGCAGCCATGTTGGAATAAGAAATGTGAGGAAACATGTTAAATCAATATAAGTGCATTATGTGCTATACAGTTGCATGGTTAATAACATAGGTGGAGGAACAACAATAATTGCAATAGAAGAATGAGAATAAGAAGTCAGCTTATTAAAACCTATAAAGCTATAACAATGTACATATTAAAAACAAATGATGATGATTTCCTGTAAATGTACTTTGTTATGTCATTAAAATGCATCAGAAATAGACTTTTAAATATAAAAACTCCTTTTCTATCTAACATTAATTTACAATTATAAACTGGGTGGTTTGAGCCCTGAATTCTGATTGGCTGACAGCCGTGGTATAGCAGACCATATACCACGGGTATGACAAAACATTTATTTTTACTGCTCTAATTTTGTTGGTAACCAGTTTATTTATAATAGCAATAAGGCACCTTGGGGGTTTGTGGTATATGGCCAATATACCACGACTAAGGGCTGTCTCCAGGCACTCCGCGTTGCGTCGTGCTTAAGAACAGCCCTTAGCCGTGGCACATTGGCCACATACCACTCCCCCTCGGGCCTTATTGCTTAATTATGTAACACTGGTAACTGTTGGGACTCATAGAAAACTAATATAAAACACATCAACACCATGTAAGAAGTCAAACAGGCTACTCACTATGTGTTGTGAGATTTACTCAAGAATGTATACCATTTCAACATTTAGAAATGTATTTACCAAATGAATTTTTACCAGCAAACGGTTGTGGATTGTAAGTGGGATGTAAAGGACAATTAGTGGAGGTCAACATTTGTAATTGTACTGGCCCAATCAGAGTCCTGCATCTGTGCCTACTGTGTCTTATATGCTACATGTCAATCAATAAAAGCACAGTGTATAATATTTCTCAATCATTGTTACTTCTATAATAGTAGTGGTTGGTTGTCTTCATTGACTGATCACAGTCTCTGTCTATTCATACAAAATCCTGACACCTATGTGTCTGCAAGAAGAGGTGACTCAGACCAAGTTTATGAGATAGTGAACCCGCATTAGAGTTCAGATGTCAGCCTGGGGTGCTGAGGGAGCAAGAGGACATGTTGCCTGGGGGACTTCCAGTTCCTGAGGGTCCAATACTGACTCAATGTGACCGAGGAGGGAGGAGAAGAACTGAGGTACTCCCTCATGGCCTGGAAGAGGGGAACAGAAACATATGGATGATGAGAGATAGAGAGAGAACATAACATTGAGTAAGAGTGAGCAAGAGTGAAAGTGTAACATGGAAGCAAATACAGCAGTATAACTTACTTTCATGACTGTAAGTCACTCTGGATAAGAACATCTGTCCATGACCTAAATGTATAATGGAAATGAAAGATGGAAAAGCCCAGTGGCCTGGGAAGATGCTGATGTTGATGATAGTGAGGGTGTGTGTGTGTCGATGCTGATGATGACGTTCCACCCCGAACAGAGCCATGCCCAGCTCTGCCCTCATCACCTTCTCATCCAGCTGAGACACAACACCAAAAGGACACAGGACAGATGATCAGTTCTCAGAGTAGGATTGCTGATCTAGGATCAGGTCCCCCGGTCTATTTGATCTTATTCTTTATGATCTAAAAAACCAAACAGATCCTAGGCCAGCACTACAAGTTTGAGACGCTTTATGAATGCGGGCCCTGGAAAGGACAAGACTTATTGTAGACAGTGGGTCAAGTAGAACAGGGTAAAACAGATTTAATTCAATTGTACAGGAATCAGTACCAGTGAATCAAATTGAACATAGTTTATTGCAGTGTTGTAAAGTACTTTAGTAAAAATACTTTTAAAGTAGTACTTAAGTAGTTTTTGGGGGTATCTGTACTTTACTTTACTATTTATATTCTTGACAACTTTTACTTCACTACATTCCTATAGAAAACAATGTACTTTTTACTCCATACATTTTCCCTGACAACCAAAGTTCTCATTACATTTTGAATGCTTAGCAGGACAGGAAAATTGTTAAATTGACGCACTTATCAAGAGAACATGTGGTCATCCCCTACTGCCTCTGGCCTGGCGGACTCACTAAACACAAATGCATCTTTTGTAAATAATGTCTCAGTGTTGGAGTGTGCCTCTGGCTAGCCGTACATTTCAAAACAAGAAAATGGTTTCATCTACTTTGCTTAATATAAGGAATTTAAAATTATTTAGACTTTTACTTCTACTTTTGATACTTAAGTATATTTTAGCAATTACATTGACCTTTGATCCTTAAGTATATTTAAAATCAAATACTTTTAGACTTTTACTCAAGTAGTATTTTACTGGGTGACTTTCACCTTTACTTGAATAACTTTCTAGTAAGGTATCTATACTTTTACACAAGTATGACAATTGGGTACTTTTTCCACCACTGGTTAATTGTCAAAGTGGAGGTCGTACTAACTGCAGTGAGGTTGGAGAGAACTCTGGCTTGGACACCTGGTGGCTGTTGAAAAAGATTGTCTTACTCTCTTGGAGTCACAAAACACACCATAGACATTAGGAAGACGTTTTATTGAAACAGATTATTAAAAGCACAGTATAAGCATGAGAATGAGAAAGAGAGATAGAGAGAGAGAAAGGAAGAGAAAGTGCAAGAGGGAGAAGAAGAGGTGAGGGTGTGTCCACATTGACCACGGGGTCCGGGGGAGAAGTTATTCAGCGAGAGCCTCTCCACAGTGAAGTGGTCCTCTCCCAACACAAACACCTTGTGCAGCACGGCACCGTGGTTGACGAAGCTCTGCAGCACACAGGGAGGGCGGGCCTCTGACAGACCAGCCATACTGAAGATCAGAGACATTTATGGTATGGAGAGAGAACAGGGACACTAAAGTCTGAAGAATTAGAGTGAGAGCCATGGGCTAATAAACACCAATACACATCTATAGAGAGAGATCACAGTGTCAACAAAGCAGCAATACACAGAGACACAAAAAGGCAGAAAATTGAAACAAATATATGGAATATATGGGAAAATATGCAAAAAAGACTCTGAGCAATAGAAAGACAGACAGTCTCTTACCTCATGGGAGCGGGATCCATGAGCCACCTTGGTTTTACAGACTAACAGGAAGAGGAATAGTGAGGTGTGAGGAGACAAATCAAATCAAATCAAATGTTATTTGTCACATGCGCCAAATGCTTACAAGCCCTTAACCAACAATGCAGTTTTAAGAAAATAGAGCTAAGAAAATATTTACTAAATAAACTAAAGTAAAAAATGCAAAAGTAACACAATAAAATAACAATAATGAGGATATACAGGGGGTACAGGTTAGTCAAGGTAATTTGTACATGTAGGTAGGGGTAAAGTGACTATGCATAGATAATAATGCAATGCTCTACTTTCCGGGCTTCCCGGATAAAGCAATAAATAAACTTCAGTTAGTGCTAAACACGGCTGCTAGAATCTTGACTAGAACCACATTCTTTATTCATATTACTCCAGTGCTAGTCTCTCTACACTGGCTTCCTGTTAAGACTAGGGCTGATTTCTTGGTTTTACTGCTAACCTACAAAGCATTACATGGGCTTGCGCCTACCTATCTTTCCGATTTGGTCCTGCAGTACATACCTACACGTAAGCTACAATCACAAGACGCAGGCCTCCCTACTGTCCCTAGAATTTCTACGTAAACAGCTGGAGGCAGGGTTTTCTCCTATAGAGCTCCATTTTTATGCAATGGTCTGTCTATCCATGTGAGAGACGTAGACTCGGTCTCAACCTTTAAGTCTTTACTGAAGGCTCATCTCTTCACTAGGTCCTATGATTGAGTGTAGTCTGACCCAGGGGTGTGAAGGTGAATGGAAAAGCACTGGAGCGAAGAACCGTCCTTGCTGTCTCTGCCTGGCCGGTTCCCCTCTCTCCACTGGGATTCTCTGCCTCTCACCCTATTACAGGGGCTGAGTCACTGGCTTACTGGTGCTCTTCCATGCCATCCATAGGAGGAGTGTGTCACTTGAGTGGGTGTCTCCTGCCCCCTCCTGTCTCAGCCTCCAGTATTTATGCTGCAATAGTTTATGTGTCGGGGGCGAGGGTCAGTCTGTTATATCTGGAGTATTTCTCTTGTCTTATCTGGTGTCCTGTGTGATTGTAATTATTCTCTCTCTTTATCTCTCTCTTCTCTCGGAGGACCTGAGCCCTAGGACCAAGCCTCAGGACTACCTGGCCTGATGACTCCTTGCTGTCCCCAGTTCACCTGGTCATGCTGCTGCTCCAGTTTCGACTGATCTACCGGCAGCAATGGAACCCTGACCTGTTCACTCGACATGCTACCTTGTCCCGGCCCTGCTGTTTTGGACTCTCTCTCTACCGTACCTGCTGTCTTTAACGCTGAATGATCAGCTATGAAAAGCCAACTGACATTTACTCCTGAGGTGCTGTCCTCTTGCACCCTCTACAACCACTGTGATTATCTGACCCTGCTGGTCATCTACGAACGTTTGAACATCTTGGCCATGTTCTGTTATAATCTCCACCCGACACAGCCAGAATAGGACTGGCCAACCCCTCAGAGCCTGGTTCCTCTCTAGGTTTCTTCCTAGGTTCTGGCCTTTCTAGGGAGTTTTTCCTAACCACTGTGCTTCTACATCTGCATTGCTTGCTGTTTTGGGTTTAGGCTGGGTTTCTGTACAGCACATTGTGACATCGGCTGATGTCAAAGGGGCTATATAAATCAATTTGATTGATTTATTGATAATAAACAGTGAGTAACAGCACTGTAAAAACAAAGAGAGGGGGGTGTCAATGCAAATAGTCCGGGTGGCCATTTTATTAATTGTTCAGTAGTCTTATGGCTTGGGGGTAGAAGCTGTTAAGGAGCCTCTTGGACCTAGACTTGGCACTCCGGTACCGCTTGCCATGCAGTAGCAGAGAGAACAGTCTATGACTTGGGTGACTAGAGTCTTTGACAATTTTTTGGGCCTTCCTCTGCCACCGCCTAGTATATAGGTCCTGGATGGCAGGAAGCTTGGCCCCAGTGATGTACTGGGCTGTACGCACTACCCTTTGTAGCGCCTTACAGTCAGATGCCGAGCAGTTGCTACACCAGGTGGTGATGCAACCAGTCAGGATACTCTCGATGGTGCAGCTGTAGAACTTTTTGAGGATCTGGGGACCCATTCCAAGTCTTCTGAGGGGGAAAAGGCATTGTCATGCCCTCTTCATAACTGTCTTGGTGTGTTCGGACCATGATAGTTTGTTGGTGATGTGGACACCAAGGAACTTGAAACTCTCAACCCGCTCCACTACAGCCCGTCGATGTCAATGGGGGCGTGTTCGGCCCTCCTTTTACTGTAGTCCACGATTAGCTCCTTTGTCTTGCTCACGTTGAGGGAGAGGTTTTTGTTCTGGCACCACACTGCCAGATCTCTGACCTTCTCTCTATAGGTTATCTTATTGTTTTTAGTGATCAGGCCTACCACTGTTGTATCGTCAGCAAACTTAATGATGGTGTTGGAGTCATGCTTGGCCACCCAGTCGTCAGTGAACAGGAAGTACAGGAGGGAACTAAGCACGCACCCCTGAGGGGCCCCCATGTTAAGGATCAGCATGGCAGATGTGTTGATGCCTGCCCTTACCACTTAGGGGCGGCCCGTCAGGAAGTCCAGGATCCAGTTGCAGAGGGTGGTGTTTAGTCCCAGGGTCTTTAGCTTAGTGATGAGCTTTGATGGCTCCCGAGTGGCACAGCGGTCTAAGGCACTGCATCTCAGTGCAGGGGGTGTCACTGAAGTCCCTGGTTTGAATCCAGGCTGCATCACATCCGGTCGTGAGTGGGAGTCCCATAGGGCGGCACACAATTGGCCCAGCATCGTCCGGGTTTGGCCATTTCGTTGAACATCAAAGGGGTTGACAACCCTGTGAAGCGTAAGAGGGTGCTGACACTTAAAGGGTTTGAATGCAAATGTTGCATTTCTACAAGAGACTCACTTGAGGACTGGTGAGCATTTTAGGATGCGTAGGGACTGGGTTGGTTAAGTGTTCCACTCCAGTTCTTGACAAGTCCTCACGAAGAACTACAGGCCCATCTAAATGTGCCCTACTTATTCAATATTTTCTTCAGAAATATGCCATGTGTGAGGCATACATATAGACAGTATTCCTTTTATTCTCATGTTCATCAAAAATACTCCCGCATTGACTACTTATTTTTAGACAAAAAACTTCTGCCTAACCTTCGGCGGTGTACTTATAAGAGTATTGTTATTTCTGACCAATCACCCTTAGTGCTTGAACGAGAGTTTCCCCAGCGACCTCCTATGTGTTATGAATGGTGTCTTAACCCCATTTTACTCTCAGATAAGGAGTTTGTCAATTTCATTTCTTCTGAAATCGCCTTATTCCTAGAAACTAATTCAACGGCAGGTATGTCCTGCTCTACCATATGGGAGTCTCTTAAAGCATACATACGTTGCCAAATTATTTCTTATACAGCCAATCAAAACAAAGCTTGCTTTCAGTGGCTTTGGGATCTGAGCAAAGCCATAGACACATTGGATGAGAAGTATGCTACGGATCCTTCCTCTGATCTACATAAAGACTACTCCAATCTGAATTTGATGAGCTTTCTACCAGGCAAGCTGAACAGTTACTCTTGCGAGCTCGAAACAGAGTGTATGAACAAGGCGACAAGGCCAGTAGACTCCTTGCACATCAGATCCATAAATTTGAGGCCTCACGTTTAATTCCACAAATAAGGACCCTGTATGGTGCCACCACAGTTATACATAAAGAGATCAATGATCAATTCAAACTATTTTACTCTGCGCTATACACCTCTGAATCTCCCCAAGACCTTTTGCTGATTGATTAATTATTTAATGCCTTGAATATGCCTTCAATTTATACAGACTCCCATGACAGTCTAGAAGAAGAATTTACACCAGAGGAGATTGCAACAACAGTGTCCTCAATGAAAAGTGGTAAATCACCGGGTCCGGACGGTTTTCCAACTGAATTATACAGGACGTTTTCTGGTCTGCTTTGCCCATTCTTGTCTCGACTATTTGCAGAGTGCCTTAATACCTCAAAGCTATCGCCTAGTCTTTATCATGCTTCAATTTCATTACTATTAAAGAAACACAAAGACCCCCTGGAATGTGGATCCTATCGCCCAATCTCGCTTTTAAACTGTGATTACAAAATCATAGCCAAGCTCGCTGCACCAAGTAATACACTCTGACCAGACTGGCTTTGTGAGAAATAGGCATTTGTTTTTCAATATTAGAAGCCTTATGAATATACTGTACTCCCCAGTGTCGGGGGACCCGGAGGTGGTGGTCTCACTTGATGCGGAAAAAGATTTTGACAGTGTTGAGTGGGATTACCTAACAGCTGCCCTTTATAGATTTGGCTTTGGCCCCAAATTCATTGCGTGGATAAAGATTCTTTATTTTTCTCCCATGGCTTCGGTACGGACCAACAACTTGTCCTCTGACTATTTTCCCTTGCACCGCGGATCCACACAGGGTTGTCCACTCTCCCCCTTGTTGTTTGCTTTGGCAATCGAGCCTCTCGCCATTGCACTATGCTCAAGGTATAATCAGGACGGGCTTAGAGCAGAAAGTCTTGCTAAATGCTGATGACCTCATTTTGTTTATCTCCAACCCTGATACCTCATTGCCACGTGCCTTATCTGTTCTTAAAACATTTGGATCAATCGCAGGGTAAAAGCTGAATCTAGGCAAGAGTGAGCTTTTTCCTGTAAAAAGGCTGCTTTTAAGTGCTCTTTTATAAGTTTTCAGTTTATGATTGCCTGGGATCCAATATTCAAATTTGTTTCAGGAAAACTTTGTTGCTCTAGCAGACAGTTTGAAACAATCTTTTACTTTTTGGAATTTGCTACCTCTTTATTTTATTGGAAGGATTAATGTCATTCAAATGAATGTGTTGCCCAAATTTTTATATTTATTTCAATGTTCACCCATTTTTATTCCAAAATCTTTTTATAATTCACTGGATCAAACATTCATGTATTTTATTTGGGATGGCAAGGTACCACGGATTGGTAGAAAACATTTACAGAAGCCTACCAAATTTTCAGACATACTATTGGGCTGCAAATTTCAGAGCCCTTTTGTACTGGCTGCAGACTGATCCTACTGGCCCTAGACCACTCTGGGTCCAGATGGAGTCTGAATCATGTAAACCTGCTGCACTTTCTTATGTGTTGTGCTCCTCTCTCCCAGTGTCCCTAGGCAAAATGTGTGTCAACCCAATTGTAAAGCAGTCTCTTAAAATTTGGAATCAGTTCCGTTTAGCCTTTAGCCTCCGAGGCTTTTCTCTATCAGGCCCAATCAATCAGAACATTTTATTTCCTCCATCTTTGAATGATGGGGCTTTTGCCTTTTGGCACTCACTAGGCCTCTCCTCACTAGCCCAATTATTCTTTGATGATACATTTGCCTCTTTTGCTCAGCTACAGGAAAATTTCAACCTCCCCCAATCCCACTTTTTCCGCTATCTCCAGACTAGGAACTTTGTCAGAGCTAACACACCTGAGTTTCCCCATAGGCCTGCGAATACAGCTATAGAGAGCATCTTTGTGCTGAACAAGCTTCCTATGGGCGCAATTTCAGATGTATATGCAATCATTAATGACATACAGAACCCTTCTTTGGTGCCTTTAAAGACTCGATTGGAAAAGGATTTGGGGGAGGAACTTGGGGAAGACACCTGGGAATCTGTGCTGTACAGGGTACATTCGTCCTCTTTTAGCGCTAGACAGAGCCTCATTCAATTCAAGGTGGTTCACCGTGTCCACTGGTCCGGGGCCAAACTTGGAAGAATATTCTCTAATTTTGATCCTACCTCTGTCAGATGTAAAATGGAACCAGCCACACTGTTGCACATGTTTTGTGGCTGTCATAAACTTTCAGGTTTCTCAGAGTAATATTTAAATGTTTCTCTGATATATATGACCCTGTTATAGATCCGTCTCCCCTTACAGCCCTTTTTGGAGGACTGCCCATAGGTACCCCCCTGTCAAGAATTCAGTTGGACACTGTTGCTCATACAACTCTTTTAGCTAGATGGCTAATACTACAGACCTGGAAGATGGCAGCTCTCCCATCTTATAAATATTGAGTGAGAGATGCGTTGTGCTCTCTGAAACTAGAAAAAATGTAATTCAATACACGTGGGAACCCCAAACTGTTTTATGATGCTTGGGCTCCATTCCGGTCTTACTTTAAACTGTCCATCCTCTGATGTCATTCATATTAAAACAAAAAATAAGTCTGTATTTGACTCCCTTGTGACTTAAGGGTTGGATGAGCATTTCTTTGTGGGGTTTTTTTTAGGGGGGGGGGGGGGGGGGTATTAAGGTTGATTATGTGCGTATTGATTGTGAACTGAGGATACCTTGTTCATCTTGCCCGGTCAGAGACTAAAATGCGAGCTTGTTTTGCCCTGTTTAAATATTTTGTTCACACTTACATAAAATGATTATTATACATATTTTTATTTTAAAGCATTGTGAACTTTATTTTTGATCCTGTGGATAGTCGGTCTGTGGCCATGACTGTTTGTGAGTGGTTGCATTTCTCTACCCCTATCCCTTGACTGTTTACAGGAACAATGATGAGGTGTTTGCTCTGTCCCTGTACTACAGATTGCCCTTTAACCTTTGTAGCCCTCTGCCCGGTGTGTTTAACTTATCTAAAGTACGGTATCTTTGAAGCAAATCTTTTTTTGTTGTTGTATTTTTTCTAGTTGAGTATATTATTTATATTGTTTTTTGTTGTCTTGTGTGTAAAACTGAATAAACAGAGTTTACATTTTTTTTTAAATAGTGATGAGCTTTGAGGGCACTATGGTGTTGAACACTGAGCTGTAGTCAATGAATAGCACTCTCACATAGGTGTTCCTTTTGTCCAGGTGGGACAGTGCTCTCAGTGAGAGCATAAGACAGATGAGAGCTTGGCTTGGCAGATGTCTAGAGGAGGGACAGTGAGGCCACTGTGCTGTACTTCTCGGGGAGTTCTGGAGCTGGCTCATAATCTGTTTGGAGGCAAAGCGATCCAGTAGCTGGCTCATTGCTGGAAGGGGGTCCAGAAGAACAGTATGGGGATGCACGGACACATAACCCTGAAACACACAAACATATACTATAGTATAATAAAATACTGCTTTTGTACCCCATTAAATGGACCATTTTACCATACCTGGAAGTTGTCGAGGAGTTGTTGCGATTGGCTGTCGTACTCGGCCTCGACAATGACATCAGAGAGCTTGTGTACAATGTCCTCAAAGGGTCCTTGAGACCAATGGCTGACTGAGATCTATCTGTATCAGGAGAGAAGTGTGAATAAAATATCCTCTGCCTCAGGCACAACTTGATGTGTAAACATTCAAATGTAATGCTATGACATGCACTTGTGAGGCAAACGCTACAGCTATTGTTCCCCTCTGTTTGAGAGGAGCTCCAAGCAGCTGACTGCAGGTGGCAGTGACTGAAACAACGAACAAAACATCCTAATCTGACAAGACAGCAACAGAGACAGACAGGAAAAGAAGGAGTAAGTGAGTGAGTGAGTGAGAGAGAGAGAGAGAGAGAGAGAGAGAGAGAGAGAGAGAGAGAGAGAGAGAGAGAGAGAGAGAGAGAGGGGGAGAAAGAGGGAGAGAGAGAGAGAGAGAGAGAGAGAGAGAGGGAGAGAGAGAGGAAGAGAGAGAGAGAAAGAGAGAGAAAGAGAGAGAGAGAGAGAGAGAGAGAGAGAGAGAGAGAGAGAGGGAAAGAGAGAGAGAGAAAGAGAGAGAGAGAGAGCAAAAGGGGGGGAGTAATGTGTGTGTCTATGTGACACATAAATGAACATACACATTTTTTTTAATCTCATAGTTTCATAAATACCATCCATCATTCAACTGGCATAACTTGTTTCCTAACTACACTATAAAGCAATTACTAATGTATCCCTCACATGCTTACAGATTGTATTTTTACAACCTTATAATGACACTATTCTCATGTCTTCCATTCTAAACCTAAGAACATAATGCAATGTAATGGAAATTGACTTACCTCAACCACCTCAACACCGTGGCTCCTGACCAGAGGGAATTCAATGTTGAATGAAAATGTTAAGACACAATTTATGACAGTTACACCGAGGAGAACCCATATGAGTAAGGCTGCAGGAGAAGCTCCAATGTAGCCTACAGTTGTATTATGTTTGCAAGAACATAAATTCAAAGTTTAAACTTACGCACAAAGCTCAGCAAAAGCAAGCACATTATTTTGTCTCAGTCTCTTGTCGCTCAGACAGAAACTTACCCTGCGCCCAGTCATTTGGGCAGAGCAATGACTAAGATGGTTGGACAAAGGGTAGGAAATACTGATGACTTGGGGGCGTGAGAGAGAGAGAGATACCTCTTCTTTACAAAATGGGAGTAGGCATATATTTTCAAAGGAACTCAGTCCGACTTTCAACTTTGCAATTTCCAAATAGGGTAGTGCATCATCAGTTTTCTTCTTCTCATGTCAGTCATTGTATACCTTACAGAGCTATTTATAACTTGTCAGAAATGTCCAGATCAACGAGCCCATGTTAGCTATCGTTTTTTAGCTAGGTATCTTAGCCCATAGATGTTGTTGTATGGTTTCAGTCGCTGAAATATCACATTAATACACATTAGACATGACAAAATGTCTAGAATTGAAAGAAAATTTGATTTAAACATGCGGAATGTTCTATTCAACAACAAGAGCAGTCCGAACAGTCAGTGTCATGAAGTGCTTGTGCCCATAGAAATAGACGTGGCGCCTCTGCACCCACAGTAGGGGCGCGGGATGATCCCCAATGCTGGAAGGTAGGCCTGAGGGGAAAAAATTTTCTGAAAACGAAAATTATATAACATACAGAACTGGTACATAATGATGCATGATCCAGAAAAATCTTTTCTTATGATTTATTTCGCCAGTAGTCCTATATCCTTCCATAGACAACTTCCTTATTGCGAACAAATTGTCACCAACCCTACCAGTGTGTTGTTTGCAACATTAGTGTGAGCAACAATGGTACAATCTGCGGTTCGCCTTCAAAATAAAAGTTTCCAATTGAAACTGATGCAAACTGATTCAAATTGTGAAATTATGCCACAACTGGACCAAATAATGCTAAACAAAGTTGGAATGTTCTTATATAAATTCAATAAAATATAATAATTAGTTCATTTGACACCAAAAAAGTTTTCAAATCATAATGTGGATGTATTATACTTCAGAATTGCATTGGGGGCATTCTTACATTGCAATGTACAGCCTTACCTATGGATCTTGGGTCCATGAAATGGAGTATCAGTACACTCAGTGACACTCACAGAATATAACTATGTCGAGTATACACAAATATTACATTCATAGCTCTTATTGAAGGAGTTTAAAGGAAACTCCATCCCAAAACTATATGTTGGTATTTGTTTCATTGGTCTATTGTTGATATAGTCCCAAACAGTTCTCCATTTCAGCAATCAAGTTTTCAAGATGTATAACTTTCAAAATACATGTTGCATAATTGAATGCAGGGTTTTGCATCATGTGGACTGGCATAGCTGTTCTGTGAGTGTCATTGAGTAGGCTGATACCCCATACCCCAGATTACTGACCATTTTAAATCACATCGTACCTTCTCCACTATGCAATCTGGTTTCCGAGCTGGTCATGGGTGCACCTCAACAACGCTCAAGGTCCTTAATGATATCATAACCGCCATCATTAAGAGACATTACTGTGCAGCTGTATTCATCGACCTGGCCAAGGCTTTCGACTCTGTCAATCACCACATTCTTATTGGCAGACTCAACAGCCTTGGTTTCTCAAATGATAGCCTCGCCTGGTTCACCAACTACTTCTCTGATAGAGCTCAGTGTGTCAAATCGGAGGGCCTGTTGTCCGGACCTCTGGCCGTCTCTATGGGGGTGCCACAGGGTTCAATTCTCGGGCCGACTCTCTTCTCTGTATATGTAACAGTATAACTTTAGACCGTCCCCTCGACCATACCCGGGCGCGAACCAGGGACCCTCTGCACACATCAACAACAGTCACCCACGAAGCATCGTTACCCATCACTCCACAAAAGGCGCGGCCCTTGCAGAGCAAGGGGAACCACTACTTCAAGGTCTCAGAGCAAGTGACGTCACCGATTGAAACACTATTTAGCGTGCACCACCGCTAACTAAGCTAGCGTTTCACATCCGTTACACTCACCCCCCTTTTGACATCCTCCTTTTCCGCAGCAACCAGTGATCCGGGTCAACAGCATCAATGTAACAGTATAACTATAGACCGTCCCCTCGCCCGTACCCGGGCGCGAACCAGGGACCCTCTGCACACATCAACAACAGTCACCCTCGAAGCATCGTTACCCATCGCTCCACAAAAGGCGCGGCCCTTGCTGAGCAAGGGGAACCACTACTTCAAGGTCTCAGAGCAAGTGACGTCAACGATTGAAACACTATTTAGCGTGCACCACCGCTAACTAAGCTAGCGTTTCACATCCGTTACATATACATCAATGATGTTGCTATTGCTGCTGGTGATTCTCTAATCCACCTCTACACAGACGACACCATTCTGTATACTTTTGGCCCTTCTTTGGACACTGTGTTAACTAACCTCCATGCCATACAACTCTCTTTCCGTGGCCTCCAACTGCTCTTAAACGCAAATAAAACCAAATGCATGCTATTCAACCGATCATTGCCCGCACCTGCCTGCCCATCCAGCATCACTACTCTGGACGGCTTTGACTTAGAATACATGGATAACTACAAATACCTAGGTGTCTGGCAAGACTGTAAACTCTCCTTCCAGACTCACATTAAGCATCTCCCATCAAAAATGAAATCTAGAATCGGCTTCCTATTTCGCAACAAAGCTTCCTTCACTCATGCTGCCAAACATACCCTCGTAAAACTGACCATCCTACCGATCCTTGACTTTGGCGATGTCATCTATAAAATAGCCTCCAACACTCTACTCAGCAAACTGGATGTAGTCTATTACAGTGCCATCCGTTTTGTCACCAAAGCCCCATATACTACCCACGACTGCAACCTGTACGCTCTGGCTGGCCCTAGCTTCATACTCGTCGCCAAACCCACTGGCTACAGGTTATCTACAAGTCTCTGCTAGGTAAAGCCCCGCCCTATCTCAGCTCGCTGGTCACCATAGCAGCACCCACTCGTAGCACGTGCTCCAGCAGGTATATCTCACTGGTCACCCCCAAAGCCAATTCCTCCTTTGGTCGCCTTTCCTTCCAGTTCTCTGCTGCCACTGACTGGAACGAACTGCAAAAATCACTGAAGCTGGAGATTCCCATCTCCCTCACTAGCTTAAAGAACCAGCTGTCAGAGCAGCTCACAGATCACTGCACCTGTTCATAGCCCATCTGTACACAGCCCATCTATCTACCTCATTCCCATACTGTATTTATTTATTTAGCTCCTTTTGCACCACAGTATCTCTACTTGCACATCCATCTTTTGCACATCTACCATTCCAGTGTTTAATTGCCATATTGTAATTACTTCGCCACCATGGCCTATTTATTGCCTTAATAACTCCCTTATTTGACCTTATTTGCACTCACTGCATATAGGTTTTGTTTTCTTTTTTTCTACTGTATGACTGTATGTTTTGTTAATTCCATGTGTAACTCTGTGTTGTTGTATGAGTCGAACTGCTATGCTTTATCTTGGCCAGGTCGCAGTTGTAAATGAGAACTTGTTCTCAACTAGCTTACCGGGTTAAATAAAGGTGAAATAATAGAACAAATAAAAATTTTATGGACACAAGATCCATAGGTAAGCGTGTACATTCCAATGTAAGTATGCCCCCAATGCAATTCTGAAGTCGAATACATCCACAGTGCAATTTCAACCAATTATTTTGCATCAAATTAATTAATTATGATCTTTTGTTGAATTTGTATAGCAACATTCCAACCTTGTTTAGCATTATAGTCCAATTTTGGCATGATTCCACTATTTTTATCTGCTTGCTTTAGTTTAAATTCAAAACTTTTATTTTGAAACTAGATTCCACTATTGTTGCTCACGCTATTGTTGTTCACAACACACATGTGTCAGTCTTCTCATGGTTCATTGAAAAAAGAAAGAGAAAGTAAAACTCCACCGGGAAGCTTAACAAACACCTTTATCATCGTCTGCTCTCTATTGTAGACTGTTCTTCTTGTTTTACTGCAACAGACAACAACGGTGAATATAGTCCTATAAGGCTATTAGGATACTGCAGAAAAGGTAACAGGTAACTCGCCGAAAGTTCACTGTAGGTGAGCATCATTTGACGCAAAGCAATGTCCCGTGGTTCGAATGCTGGATTTGACCGACACATTACGATTTTTTCTCCAGAGGGCCGCCTCTATCAAGTCGGTGAGATATTTTGTTTAATTTCTCCAGTTTTGTTTCGTGCAGGGGACGACCTAGGCTAGTCTAGCATCTGTAAATGTATCGTTCTATACCATTTAAAATCATCTAAGATATTCGCGCAGTGAATGTTGCAGCGCTGTAGCTGTATGTGACGATGAGCATCCCCATAGGCCAAACGTGTTGGTGTATTGTGATTATAACCATATTGTGATTATAAACATATTGTGATTGTATATTTCACATAGCATGTGGGGGGGGGGGGGACTACAAATGTTTTAAATATGTGTTACTTCTCTGTGGTATAATATGTCCGCCAATAAAGCGATCTACCAATGTTTGGGACTTTCCCATGAGCACCTTTAGACCTATAGTGTTCCAAGCCCCCTGTTTACCCCATGCAGCTTTTAAAAGTTAGCCTTTATTTAAGAAGTATAATCTCATGTTCTCGTGTGTTGTCCCTCAGAGTATGCCTTCAAAGCCATCGCGCAGGGTGGGTTGACATCACTGGGCGTGCGGGGGACAGACTGTGCTGTGGTGGTCACACAGAAGAAAGTGCCGGTAAAATATTCATAATCTGTCCTTAGCTCCATCTCCATGTACCAGGAACTTCTGTCTTAGTTGTCTTTGACTTCATCCAAATTAGAAAAAGAATGTTGATATCTGGCGTTAGAGAAAGAGTCAGTCATGAACAGTGAAGCATGACAGAGTGGTGTCTCGAGCATTTCTGCTGACTGGGCACACGCCACTGATTTGTTAAAGCTTGTCCAATCGAAATATTAGATTGTGGCACCAACCCAATATTCATAACAACAATGAGGTATCATCTACTATATGTATATATGTGACCCTGTCATTATAATACAGGACAAGCTGCTGGATTCTGCCACTCTGACCAACATGTACCCACTTACCCCACGCATTGGATGTGTGATGACAGGACACAATGGTGTGTATAATGGCATCTCACATCTCACACACACACACACACACACACACACACACACACACACATACATACATACATACATACATACACATACACACCAGTGGTGGTTGGTGCCGTTTAAGGTGAGGGAGGACATTTTTATTTATTTTTATGAGCATGGCCTTATTTCTACTACAGCATATTGGATGACTGTCATTCACATTCCATTCACCCACTTCAATGTAACATCGATAGGGTTACTCAAATGATCCCTATACCCATTAAGAGGTTGCTACAACCTAGCCTATGAATGAAAGATTACAACACAGGTCGAGAGAAAATGTTGGTGACAGACAGTGACACACGGACAGACAGTGACACATTTAATACCGCTGATCTAGGGTGTAATCGTTAGTCAATTAGTCAACAATTGCAAACAAGTTTCTATTGGTCAAATTCAGGTATTTTTATCCCTGTTTGCTTTAATTTAAGAAGCGTTTTTCAACAGAATTGGTGGAATGAATACATCTCTGGTCACGCATAGTTGACATTCATAGCAGCCACGTTGTATTCCTGCTCGCATCTATGCGCTGTCCTCCTCTCACCTCTTCCCTTCGTTTGTGGACTTCAATGCACAATACATCAGCTGTATGTAACCAGGCGAAATAACCTTTCCAAGCCAAACCGTACCATAACTGCTACACACAGCCTACATCATTGTTACCATATTAGCTAAAGTAACATCAAAGTCAACATAGCTAATAGAACTAACGTGTTAGTAAACCCGCTACAATCATGCTGTAACTTTATAGTGTATAGTTAGTTAGCAGTTTAGCACTTACACCGGCAGCCTGGTGGCAATAAATTAGTAAAACCAAAAGCTTACCTTGACTTGGAAAGGTTCCAGAGTTGTGGTGGATAGTCATAGCTAGCTAGCTAACATAGCATCTGTCTTTTTGAGCAGGGTATTTGAGTAGGCTAAACTAGCTAGCTGCATTTGCTAGCTAATTAAGTGAAACTGAAAGTGAAAAAAATGACAATCTCTCTCTTGCTTCTCCTTAATTTTTGAAGAAATTAATTTGTTAAAACTATTGTCTTTCTCTCTCTTTAAGTCAACTACTCACCATATTTCATGCACTGCAGTGCTAGCTAACTGTAGCTTATGCTTTCAGCACTAGATTAATTATCTGATCCTTTGATTGGGTGGACAACATGTCATGCTGCAAGATCTCTGATAGGTTGGAGGACGTCCTCCGGAAGATGTCATAATTACTGTGTAAGTCTATGGAAGGGGGTGAGACCCATGAGCCTCCTAGGTTTTGAGACCCATGAGCCTCCGGCTATACCATGCTACCATACAGAGTGCTGTTGAGGCTACTGTAGACCGTCATTGCAGCAAAACAGTGTGTTTTAATAAATTATTTGGTAACGTGAATATATTTAGTGTAGTTTTATTTAAATGTTTTATTATTTTTAATTTGATGAAATTTCACTGAGAAGGATGGTCCTCCCCTTTCTCCTCTGAGGAGCCTCCACTGTCACACACACGCATCCTTTTACTCTCTCTTCCTCTCCCCCTCAGCGGACAGTCGATCCCAGGTCCACAGGGCACGAGTGGAGGCCGCCGAATGGAAGTACAAGTTTGGCTATGACATCACAGCAGACATGTTGTGTCGGAGAATGGCGGACATCTCCCAGGTCTACACACAGAACGCTGAGATGAGACCTTTGGGATGCTGTGAGTGGTGTACCCCTGTCCTCCTGTCACTATGTCTCTCTGTCCTCTTCCTCTCCATTGATTCACTCCCTCTCTCCCTTACCATTAGTCCCCTAGTTCCTTCTCCGGCCGACTGTATATCTCCTTTCTTTCAATACCTCTATACACCCTTTTTTCCTCTCCCTGATTGCCCAGTAATAACGTTTTTTTTTATCACCTTGCCGCATTTTTCAAATGTAAGTGGTATATTTACATAACTCTAAACTGATAACACTTGTAATGCCCCCTATCTTATGTTTAGAAACTCTCATTGTGCTTTCATTGGGGTTTCTCACATCTTTCACCCCTGAGTCATTCATGCAAAATCAACGTGTTACGTGAAATACCCAGAGAACATTTAGTTTAGTCACCAATACATCAGATAATGATAGGCTCACCATTTAGTCATTTTAACTACCATTTCATCCAAAAGCAAAAAGTACAAGTTACACAATAGAAAGAGTAGTAGATGGTAAATATCATTTTCCAGGCACTCTGCGTTACGTCGTGCCTAAGAACAGCCCTTAGCCGTGGTATATTGGCCATATACCCCATCTCCTCAGGCCTTATTGTTTAAATATACAACCCAGGTATTTCAGCAGTGCATTGTACACTACACTATCATTCCAGACGGTAGAACAATAGAGTGATGCTTTCCACTTTGTCCTATTAAGGCACACTGATGGAGAATGATGATGTAGTATTTACAGCCACATCCATATGTGATTCGGTTTTACCTTACAACATAAAATTGATGTCCAATTGATACATTTATACATACAAATGATATAGTTTTATGGTGATCAGCAGTTATCAAACTAAAGTGCGTTCGTAAAGTATTCAGACCCCTTGACTTTTTCCACATTTTGTTACGTTACAGCCTTATTCTAAAATTGATTACATTCTTTTTTTCCCTCATCAATCAACACACAATACCTCATAATGACAAAGAGAAAACTGTTTTTTAGACATTTTTGCAAATGTATTAACAGAAAAAACAGAAATATAACATTTACATAAGTATTCAAACAGTTTATTCAGTACTTTGTTGAAGCAACTTTGGCAGCGATTACAGCCTTGAGTCTTCTTGGGTATGACGCTACAAGTTTGGCACACCTGTATTGGGGAGTTTCTCCCATTCTTCTCTGCAGATCCTCTCAAGCTCTGTCAGGTTGGATGGAGAGCGTCGCTGCACAGCTATTTTCAGGTATTTTCAGAGATGTTCGATCGGGTTCAAGTCCGGGCTCTGGCTGGGCCACTCAAGGACATTCAGAGACTTGTCCCAAAGCCACACCTGCGTTGTCCTGGCTGTTTGCTTTGGGTTGTTGTCCTTTTGGAAGGTGAACCTTCACCCCTAGTCTGAGGTCCTGAGTGCTCTGGAGCAGGTTTTCATTAAGGATCTCTCTGTACTTTGCTCCATTCATCTTTCCCTCGATCCTGACTAGTCTCATAGTCCATGCCGCTGAAAAACATCCCCACAGCATGATGTTGCCACAACCATGCTTTACCATAGGGATGGTGCCAGGTTTCCTCCAGATGTGATGCTTAGCATTCAGGCCAAAGAGTTCAATCTTGGTTTTATCAACCAGAGAATCTTGTTTCTCATGGTCTGAGAGTCCTTTAGGTGCCTTTTGGCAAACTCCAAGCTGGCTGTCATGTGCCTTTTACTGAGGAGTGGCTTCCGCCTGCCCACTCTACCATAAAGGCCTGATTGGTGGAGTGCTGCAGAGATGGTTGTCCTTCTGGAAGGTTCTCTCATCTCCACAGAGGAACTCTGGAGCTCTGTCAGAGGGACCATCTCTTCTCTTGGTCACCTCCCTCAGTTTGGCCGGGGTTGGTGATTCCAAACTTGTTCCATTTAAGAATGATGAAGGCCACTGTGTTCTTGGGGACTTTCAATGCTGCATAATTCTTTTGGTACCCTTCCCCAGATCTGTGCCTCGACACAATCCTGTCTCGGAGGTCTACGGACAATTTCTTCAACCTCATGGCTTGGTTTTTGCTCTGACATGCACCGTCAACTGTGGGACGTTATATAGACAGGTGTGTGCCTTTCCAAATCATGTCCACTCAATTGAATTTACCACAGGTGGACTCCAATCAAGTTGTAGAAACACTTCAAGGATGATCAATGGAAACAGGATGCACCTGAGCTCAATTTTGAGTCTCATAGCAAAGGGTCTGAATACTTATGTAAATAAGGTATTTCTGGTTTTTATTTTTAATAAATTTGCTTAATTTTCTAAAAACCTGTTTTCGCTTTGTCACTGTGGAGTATTTTGTGTATATTGATGTGACGAAACAATATAATTTTATCAATTTCATAATAAGGTTGTAACGTAACAAAACGTGGAAAAGGGGAAGGGGTCTGAATATTTTCCCGAATGCCCTGTACATTAACTAGGCACTACATAGTGTTGGTTCAGTAGTAATCCGTTTTCAGCAGTCGGATTCAAGTAATAGTTAATTGTATTGTTAACAGATGACAAGAAAATCATATTAAAAGTCAAGTGAATATTGCATTTTGAAACACAGATACTTATACTGAACAAAAATATAAACACAAAAATATCAACATTTTATTGAGTTACAGTTCGTATAAGGAAATCAGTCAGTTGAAATAAATTCATTAGGCCCTAATCTATGAATTTCATATGACTGGGAACACCGATATGCATCTGTTGGTCAAAGATACCTTAAATATAAATGTAGGGGCGTGGATCAGAAATCCAGTCAGTACCCAAACATTCCCAATGGGTGACATGTCTGGTGAGTATGCAGGCCATGGAAGAACTGGGACATTTTCAGCTTCCAGGAATTGTGTACAGATCCCTGCATCATACGGCTGTGCATTATCTTGCTGAAACATGAGGTGATGGCGGCAGATGAATGGCACGACAATAGGCTTCAGGATCTCATCACGGTATATCTTTGCATTCAAATTCCCATTGATAAAATGCAATTGTGTTCTTGTCCGTAGCTTATGTCTGTCCATACCATAACCCCACCGCCAGCATGGGGCACTCTGTTCACAACATTGACATCAGCAAACCGCACGCCCACATGACGCCATACACGTGGTCTGCGGTTGTGAGACGGTTGTATGTACTGCCAAATTTCCTAAAACTACGTTGGTGTCACGTCCTGACCATAGAGAGCCCTTATTTTCTATGGTAGAGTAGGTCAGGGGTTTTCTAGTTATTATTTTCTATGTGGGGTTCTAGTTTAGTTTTTCTATGTTGGTGTTTGGTGTGATTCCCAATTAGAGGCAGCTGGCTATCATTGTCTCTAATTGGGGATCATATTTAAGTAGCATTTTTTCCACCTGTGTTTTATGGATATTGTTTTGAGTTAGTGCACGTAGCACCGCTGTAGTCACGGTTAGTTGTTTGTTTCGTTCTTTCTTTGTTGTTTTGTGCGTTTTCAAATAAACGGAAACCATATCGTGCTGCAGTTTGGTCCGATAATTATTCCGACTACCGTGACAGTTGGAGGCAGCTTATGGATAAGAAATGAACATTCACTTCTCTGGCAACAGCTCTGGTGGACATTCCTGCAGTCGCCATGTCAATTGCACACTCCCTAAAAACTTCAGCCATCTGTGGCATTGTGTTTTGTGACAAAACTGCACATATTAGTGGTCTTTTATTGTCCCCAGCACAAGGTGGACCTATGTAATGATCATGCTGTTTAATCAGCTTCTTGATGTGCCATACCTGTCAGGTGGATGGATTATCTTGGAAAATGAGAAATGCTCACTAACAGTGATGTAAACAAATGTGTTCACAAAAATTTAGCAAAATAAGCTTTTTGTGCTTATGGAACATTTCTGGGATCTTTTATTTCAGCTCATGAAACATGGGACCAACACTTCACATGTTGCATTTATATTTCTGTTCAGTAGATAGAATATGTATCCAAATTGAAAGAGTGATTTGGTGCAGTGAACAAAAGACTGAATGTATTTGTTGCACCCAGTCAACTGAAGATGTGCTGAGAGTTTTTAAACGAGTCATTTTGATGATCTGTTTAGATTTTTGTGCTTTGTGTTGTGAAAATGGCACCAAAGTGATTTAAAAAATCTATGTGCAGTAGGTGAGTCCTAACTCCCACACAGAGGACTCAGACCCATATCCTTCTCCTCCCAATGTCTCCAGGTATGATCTTGGTGGCCATGGACCCCCAGCTGGGTCCCATGCTGTATAAGTGTGACCCGGCAGGCTACTTCTGTGGCTTCAGGGCCACCAGCGTGGGGGCCAAGCAGACAGAGGCTAACAGCTACCTGGAGAAGAAACTGAAAAAGAGGCCAGAGCTGTCATATGAGATTACTGTGGAGGTAGGCGGATGGATACACCTGGATACTCATGGAAACATCTGGCGAAAAGTGAAGTCTGTACTGTATTCAATCTCTCTCTCTACTCTCTCTGTTTCTTTCACTCTCTCCTCCTATAGTTGGCCATCTCCTGTCTCTCTTCTATTCTGTCCATGGACTTCAAGCCCAGTGAAATTGAAGTGGGTGTGGTCACTAAGGAAAGCCCCAAGTTCAGGTACTATACTATCACAGTAACTGCATTTTGTCATCACTGTTTTTTTATATGCTCATATGGTAATGTTCAAGGATTTAAACAAGGGAACAACAGACAAAATTCTCTCTTTCTGTCTCCCCAACCCTGGTTTCTAACATCCACTCTCATCTTCTCTTCTTTCCTCTCACAGGACACTCTCTGAGACAGAGATCGACACTCACCTGGTGGCCATTGCTGAGCGGGAGTAGAGGTGCAGCCATCCACATACAGTACTTCAGGTGTCAGGCTGACTAACTAATAGACTAGCCTAGTGGTTCAGTAATAGGACAATAATTCTACTTCAGTACAATACTTGGATATGTTTCTACTTTCCAACTATTTACATCTGCACAGGTTGATTTTCACCTTCAGTCTGCATATCAAATCTTCTAGAACATACCGCCAGGCTGTAACTAGAATTCCCATGTTGTTGGATTGGTTTGATCGTGTGAATCGTTTCATCCATCCTATTGTCTGTATCTCATTGAACCCCATTGTTTATGACCACCTAAATGGGTTTTAGCTGCCCGTGCTGCCTAACGCTCTGTTAGTCATGTCATCTATCACCTGCCACAGAAACACTGTCTAACAGAATAAAACACATCAAGTAAAACAAGAGAACACTAATATCCTTTTTTTTATTCTGATATGCTTAGATGTTTTCTGTAGAATCACAAAAGACACAGTAGTACTTAACTTTTTGTATTTTGTTTGATTCGATACATGTAACTAGAATCCTGGGTCCAATTTTCACGACATGTCTTAAGAGTAGGAGTGTTGGGGCCGTATCCACACAACGTCTCCCCCCGAAAAGGTCCTAGGAATCCTGTTGTATCATTTTTTAAGACAAAAAAAACCTCCCAGCTCAGAGTAGGTTTCAGGATGACGTTTTTTAAGACACTGCTCAGGCAATCTCTGAGCCAGGCGTAAAATCTATTCATAAAAGTTTATCTCGGATGGTGATCACGACAAATTGAGGTACCGCAAAGGATAGATTGTGATGACGATCAAATCATTTGCCTATAACGGTGCTCTGAGACGCTTTGAGGATACAGGTACTGATCTAGGATCGGTTTTGCCTTTTAAATCATAATGAAAAGATCCTCGACCAGTACTCCTACTCTGGGACAGTTTGTGAATATGGGCCCAGACATCGAACAATAATTCAGGCACAAATGAGTAACACACACATTCTATTCCAATTCTCCCACTGACCATGACCTCACTTCTCTGTTCCACACTGTTTCCGTCTGAATCCCACTGTAGAAGAGGCTGTAGAAGACACCTCAGTACTGGGCCAGTAGATGGCGGGATAGAGATAATGATGGGAGTTTCAGCAGGTATTAGGGAGAGAGGAATCCAGTTCACAATACACCAGATAACCAGTGGATGGCGATGTTGCTTAACTTGTGATATCCTCCCCCTTGCGGCCTTGCCTTCGCTTCAGCACAAAGCATGCATGCACAGGTGCCTCGTTGGTACTTCATAGAGCCATGTTGATGTTTTTTTTGCCTGTTGATTATGCAATGATACATTTTTGTGGGCTTTATAATTCAGGTTTATTAATTATATTATTGCCACATGCTATTGCTTTGGAATAAAGGTAAAAAAATATACATAAATACAATAAAATGTTGTGCACTACTTTTGACCAGTGCCCTATGGGCCCTATGGGCCCTGGTTAAAAGTAGTGCACTACTTAGGGATGGGAGACATTTCGGACGTAGCCACTGTCTGATAAAAATGTATCTTCCGTACAATATAGCACTAGGATATTCTGTTAAACCCAAACATCTTCACATCACATCTTATTATTGGTCACATACACATGGTTAGCAGATGTTATTGGTCACGTACACATGGTTAGCAGATGTTATTGATCACATACACATGGTTAGCAGATGTTATTGGTCACATACACATGGTTAGGAGATGTTATTGGTCACATACACATGGTTAGCAGATGTTATTGGTCACATACACATGGTTAGCAGATGTTATTGGTCACATACACATGGTTAGGAGATGTTATTGGTCACATACACATGGTTAGCAGATGTTATTGGCCACATACACATGGTAAGCAGATGTTATTGGTCACATACACATGGTTAGCAGATGTTATTGGTCACATACACATGGTTAGCAGATGTTATTGGTCACATACACATGGTTAGCAGATGTTATTGGTCACATACACATGGTTAGCAGATGTTATTGGTCACATACACATGGTTAGCAGATGTTATTGGTCACATACACATGGTTAGCAGATGTTATTGGTCACATACACATGGGGAGGCAGGGTAGCCTAGCCTTGTTCTGCCCCTGTTCCTAGGCTGTCATTGAAAATAAGAATTTGTTCTTAACCTTGCCTAGTTAAATAAATATAAAATACACATGGTTAGCAGATGTCATTGTGAGTGTAGCTAAATGCTAGATCTGACAGTGCAGCAGTATCTAACAGCTAATATCAAACAATTCCACAACAAACCTAATATATAACAGTAAAGGAATGATCTAGTAAAGGAATGGGATGAGAATATATAAGTATAAAATATATGGATGAGCAGTGACAGATGCAATTGATAGTGAAGGATACAGTATACAGTATATACATATGAGATAAGTAATGTGTGATATGTAAACATTCTTAAAGTGACAAGTGTTCCATTTACTAAAGTGGCCAATGATATCAAGTCTGTATGTAGGCAGCAGCCTCTCTGTGTTAGTGGTGGCTGTTTAACAGTCTGATGGCCTTGAGATAGAAGCTGTATTTCAATCTCTCTGTCCCAGCTTTGATGCACTGACCTTGCCTTCTGGATGGAAGCGGGGTGAACAGGTAGTGGCTCGGTTGGTTATCGTCCTTGATTATCTTCTTTTGCCTTCCTGTGACATCGGGTGTTGTAGGTGTCCTGGAGGGCAGGTAGTTTGCCCCCGGTGATGCGTTGTGCAGACCACACCACCCTCTGGAGAGCCCTGCGGTTGTGGGCGGTGCCGTTGCTTTACAGCCTGACAGGATGCTCTCGATTGTGCACCTATAAAAGTTAGTGAGGGTTTTCGGTGACAAGCCTCCTGAGGTGGACCATTTCAGTTTGTCGGTGATATGTACACAGAGGAACTTAAAACTTTTCACCTTCTCCACTGCTGTCCCGTTGATGTGGATAGGGGGGGTGCTCCCTTTGCTGTTTCCTGAAGTCCACGATCATCTCCTTTGTTTTGCTGACATTGAGTGAGAGGTTATTTTCCTGACACCACACTCCGAGGGCCCTCACCTCCTCCCTATAGGCTGTCTCGTCGTTGTTGGTAATCAAGCCTAACACTGTAGTGTCGTCTGCAAACTTGATGATTGAGTTGGAGGCGTGCATGGCCACGCAGTTGTGGGTGAACAGGGAGTACAGGAGGGTCGCTGAGAACGCACCCTTTTGGGGCCCCAGTGTTGAGGATCAGCGGAGTGGAGATGTTGTTTCCTACCTTCACCACCTGGGGGCTGCCCGTCAGGAAGTCCAGGACCCAGTTGCACAGGGCAGGGTCAAGACCCAGGGACTCAAGCTTAATAATGAGTTTGGAGGGTACTATTGTGTTGAATGCTGAGCTGTAGTCAATGCACAGCATTCTTACATAGGTATTCCTCTTGTCCAGATGGGATAGGGCAGTGTGCAGTGTGATGGCGATTGCATCATCTGTGGACCTGTTGGGACGGTAAGCAAATTGAAGTGGGTCTAGAGTGACAGGTTGGGTAGAGGTGATATGATCCTTGACTAGTCTCTCAAAGCACTGACAGAAGTGAGTGCTCCGGGGCGGTAGTTGTTTAGTTCAGTTACCTTGGCTTTCTTGGGAACAGGAACAATGGTGGCCATCTTGAAGCATGTGGGACAGCAGACTGGGATAGGGATTGATTGAATATGTCCGTAAACACACCAGCCAGCTGGTCTGTGCATGCTCTGAGGACACGACTAGGGATGCCGTCTGGGCCGGCCGTTAACATGTTTAAATGTCTTTCTCACGTCGGCCACGGAGAAGGAGAGCCCACAGGCTTTGGTAGTGGGCTGCGTCAGTGGCACTGTATTGTCCTCAAAGCGCACATAGAAGTTATTTAATTTGTCTGGAAGCAAGATGCCGATGTCCGTGACGGGGTTGGTTGTCTTTTTGTAATCCGTGATTGTCTGTAGACCCTGCCACATACGTCTCGTGTCTGAGCCGTTGAATTGCGACTCCACTTTGTCTCTATACTGACTCTTTGCTTGTTTGATTGCCTTACAGAGGGAATAACTACACTGTTTGATTGCCTTACGGAGGGAATAACTACACTGTTTGATTGCCTTACGGAGGGAATAACTACACTGTTTGTACTCTGCCATATTCCCTGTCGCCTTGCCATGATTAAATGCGGTGGGACGTGCTTTCAGTTTTGCGCGCATGCTGCCATCAATCCACGGGTTCTGGTTAGGGAAGGTTTTAATAGTCACAGTGGGTACAACATCTCCTATACACTTCCTTATAAACTCGCTCACTGAGTCAGCGTACTAGTCAATGTTGTTCTCTGAGGCTCCCCGAAACATATCTCCCCCCCACTCTTGACAGTGTTCTCTTAGGGTAATCAGCAATTCCCATCCTCCATTGTAGACGATTAAAACCTTTAGATAAAGCCAGCCTCAGCCATATTCACTACAATGAAACATACAGACACAAACAAACATCTAATCAAAGACACAATTCTAATCCTGTTGTTTTGAATGGGCCTCACTGCCACAACAGTGTCACAACACTGACACAACACTGTCACAACTAAAGGGGAATAGTGCAATTAGTAAGTCAACCCAGTATTCAGGGTTGGGTTCAAATCCATTTAAATTCAGACAATTCAGGAATTAAACTAAAATTCCAAATCCATTTTATTTCGATAGAGTTTAGGAAAATGTGAATATGATTTTCAGTTTACTTCCTGAATTGACCCCATCCCTGCCAGTATCAGGGAGTAAGGGCCTGTACAGTATGCAACAGTGGTACCATGTTAGCTGGTTGGACTGTATTGGATTGTGCGAAAAGGGAAATTGGATGGCCTTTGTTATGTTTTCTGAACATTTCCTCTTATCTTGACATGGCTGCAGGATGCCACCGTTTATATTGGGCTACTGTAATCCAAAAGGGAAAATGCAACTAGCTATGTTCTGTGAAAATAGGTTTTGGACTCATTGGGAACCTAGTCAGTTGCGCAAATAAATGCATTAAAACAAACAGAGTCGTCTGCATTTAACCCAACCCCTCTGAAACAGATATGTGCAGGGGGCCGTCTTAACCAACGGCCTGGGGAGCAGTGCCTTGCTCAAAGGAAGAACAGCTGATTTTCCCACCTTACCTGCTCGGGAATTCAAACCAGTGATCTTTCTGTTACTGGCCCAGCGCTCTTAACCGCTAGGCCATGTGTTGTACTGTATGTATTTGGGCATGTCCAGACAGACAGGTAGTGGCTGCAGCACAGTAGATTACGTCTAGATAGATCATTATGGCTGAACTCACCTGAGCACCCTCACATCAAAACCCAGATTATTGACCCGACAGTACATCTAATGCCTTCACTGGATCAGCTTTTACTTAGCCTTCTACAATAGCAGTACACTAACACACTAAAGCCTATGTCTAAAGTAGAGTAGTATACCATTCATTAAAACACTTGTGTGAAACTTTGTACGTGGCAGATTGCAGTAAACTTGTAATATTCGTTTGATTTCATTCTTACAGAAGAAAAGCAAACTTCATAATAACTTAGTTATGAAATCAAATTGAAGGATTAGGGGACTGTATCAAAGAGGGTTTTGTTACAGGATGTAGGCCTGGTCATAGTTCCTGTAAGAAACCATGTGTTCTTGATGTTCCAGAGAGGCTGATAACAATACAGTGCGTTTGGAAAGTATTCAGACCCCTTCACTTTTGCCACATTTTGTTACGTTACAGCCTTATTCTAAAATTGATTAAATCGTTTTTCCCCCATCATCAATCTACCCCCATAATGAAAAACCAAAAACAGGTTTTTAGACATTTTGGCAAATGTATAAAAAAATAAAAACTGAAATATTACATTTACAAGTATTCAGACCCTTTACTCAGTACTTTGTTGAAGCACCTTTGCAGAGATTACAGCCTTAAGTCTTCTTGGGTATGACGCTACAAGCTTGGCACAGCTGCATTTGGGGAGTTTCTCCCATTCTTCTCTGCAGATCCTCTCAGGCTCTTTCAGGTTGGATTGGGGGCTTCGCTGCACAGCTATTTTCAGGTCTCTCCAGAGATGTTTGATCGGGTTCAAGTCCGGGCTTTGGCTGGGCCACTCAAGGACATTCCGAGACTTGTCCCAAAGCCACTCCTGCATTGTCTTGGCTGTGTGTTTTGAGTCATTGTCCTGTTGGAAGGTGATCCTTCGCCCAAGTCTGAGGTCCTGAACACTCTGGAGCAGGTTTTCATCTAGGATCCTTCTGTACTTTGCTCTGTTCATCTTTCCCTCGATCCTGACTAGTCTCCCAGTCCCTGCCGCTGAAAAACATCCCCACAGCATGATGTTGCCACTACAATGCTTCACCGTAGGGATTGGACCAGGATTCCTCCAGACATGACACTTGGCATTCAGGCCAAAGAGTTCAATCATGGTTTCATCAGACCTGAGAATCTTGTTTCTCATGGTCTTAGAGTCCTTTAGGTGCCTTTTGGCTAACTTCAAGCCGTCTGTGGCGTCCATCTGGCCACTCTACCATAAAGGCCTGATTGCTGGAGAGATGGTTGTCCTTCTGGATGGTTCTCCCATCTCCACAGAGGAACTCTGGAGCTCTGCCAGTGAACATCGGATTTTTGGTCACCTCCCTGACCAAGGCCCTTCTCCCCCGATTGCTCAGTTTAGCCGGGCGGCCTGCTCGAGGAAGTGTCTTGGTGGTTCCAAACTTCTTCCATTTAAGAATGATGGAGGCCACTGTGTTTTTGGGGACCTTCAATGCTGTAGACATTTTTTGGTACCCTTCCCCAGATCTGTGCCTCAACAGAATCCTGTCTCGGAGCTCTATGGACAATCCTTTTGACCTCATGGCTTGGTTTTTGCTCTGACATGCACTGTCAACTGTGGGACCTTATATAGACAGGTGTGTGCTTTTCCAAATCATGTCCAATCAATTGAATTTACCACAGGTGGACTCCAATCAAGTTGTAGAAACATCTGGATGATCAATGGAACAGGATGCACCTGAACTCAATTTTGAGCCTCTTAGCAAAGGGTCTGAGTACTTATGTAAATAAGGTATCTTTTAGTTGTATTTTTTATAAATTTGCTAATGTTTCTAAAAACCTGTTCGCTTTGTCGTTATGATGTATTGTGTGTAGATTGATCTGGGATTTTCTTCTTAAATCAATTTTAGAATAAGGCTGTAACAAAATGTGAAAAAAGTGAAGGGGTCTAAATACTTTCTGAATGCACTACATACAATTGAAGTCAGAAGTTTACATTAAACTTATGTTGGAGTCATTAAAGTATTTCAACCACTACACAGACTTTTTGTTAACAAACTATAGTTTTGGAAAGTCTGTTAGGACATCTACTTTATGCATGACACAAGTAATTTTTCCAACAATTGTTTACAGACAGATTATTTCACTTATAATTCACAGTATCATAATTCCAGTGGGTCAGAAGTTTACATACACTAAGTTGACTGTGCCTTTAAACAGCTTGGGAAATTCCAGAAAATTATGTCATGGCTTTAGAAGTTTCTGATAGGCTAATTGATATCATTTGAGTCAATTGGAGGTCTACCTGTGGATGTATTTCAAGGCCTACCTTCAAACTCAGTGCCTCTTTGCTTGACATCATGGGGAAATCAAAAGAAATCAGCCAAGACCTCCAGAAGTCTGGTTCATCCTTGGGAGCAATTTCCAAATGCCTGAAGGTACCACGTTCTGTACAAACAACAGTACGCAAGTATAAACACCATGGGACCACGCAGCCGTCATACCGCTCAGGAAGGAGACGCATTCGGTCTCCTAGAGATGAACGTACTTTGGTGCGAAAAGTGCAAATCAATCCCAGAACAACAGCAAAGTACCTTGTGAAGATGCTGGAGGAAACAGGTACAAAAGTATCTATATCCACAGTAAAACGAGTCCTATATTGACATAACCTGAAAGGCTGCTCAGCAAGGAAGAAGACACTGCTCCTAAACTGCCATAAAAAGCCAGACTTCAGTTTGCAACTGCACATAGGGACAAAGATTGTACTTTTTGGAAAAATGTCCTCTGGTCTGATGAAACAAAAATTATACTGTTTGGCCATAATGACCATCGTTATGTTTGAAGGAAAAAGCGGAAGGAATGCAAGCCGAAGAACACCATCCCAACTGTGAAGCACGGGGGTGGCAGCATCATGTTGTGGGGGTGTTTTGCTGCAGGAGGGACTGGTGCACTTCACAAAACAGATGGCATCATGAGGTAGGAAAATTATGTGGACTTATTGAAGCAACATCTCAAGACATCAGTCAGGAAGTTAAAGCTTGATCGCAAATGGGTCTTCCAAATGGACAATGACCCCAAACATAATTCCAAAGTTGTGTCAAAATGGCTTTGGGACAACAAAGTCAAGGTATTGGAGTGGCCGTCACTAAGACCTGACGTCAATCCTATAGAAAATGTGTGGGCAGAACTGAAAAAGTATGTGCGAGCAAGGAGGCCTACACACCTGACTCAGTTACACCAGTTCTGTCAGGAGGAATGGGCCAAAATTCACCCAACTTATTGTGGGAAGCTGGTGGAAGGCTACCCGAAACATTTGACCCAATTTAAAGGCAATGCTACCAAATACTAATTGAGTGTATGTAAACTTCTGACCCACTGGGAATGTGATGAAAGAAATAAAAGCTGAAAAAATCACTCTCTCTACTATTATTCTGACATTTCAAATTCTTAAAATAAAGTGGTGATTCTAACTGACATAAAACAGAGAATTTGTACTAGGATTAAAATGTCAGGAATTAGTGAAAAACTGAGTTTAAATGTATTTGGCTAAGGTGTATGTAAACGTATGACTTCAACTGTATCTCCTATACATCTGGACTGCATTGGGACAAACAGAATTCATCAGTATCTTCATCTGGTGTGTGCACACTGTGTGTGTTTGTGTGTGTATCTGGTAGTAGTGTGTTGGTCTCTATCGACCTAGTGGGTCTGAAACAGGACACAGTGTGTGTGTGTGTTCACCTTCCCCAAGGTCTGCATAGTGCTGCTCCATCTGTGCCACTCTGGGGATTAACAGCCCAATCCGTCTGTCTGCCTCTCAAAGTGCTGACGGACAGACCCCAGATTAGCACGGGGTTGCAGAGCACTGCCTCCACCAGCAGCAGAAACGGTGGGGGGACTGAGGGACCAGGGAGAGAGAGGAGGGGAGGAGATAGAGAGAGATTACCAGAGCAGTTCCAGAGACTGGGGTGATGGGGGGGTGTGGGGGGGGCAGATTAGAGCAGCACAGAGAGGCATGGAGAGATTAGTACGGCGTAGTGCACAAAGAGATGATGAGGGGGGGGGGGGGGGTCGGGCCAGGAGATTAACCTTGTTCAGCCACAAGCAACAGCACAACCTGGCCCCACAACAGCCATGTCCTAGTCCCAAATGGCACCCTGTTCCCTATAGAGTGGACTACTTTTGAGCAGGGTCCATAGGTCTCTGATCAAAAGTAGTGCTCTATACAGGGAATAGGATGCAATTTGGGACGCATACTGATTCTCGAGTCTACATTATACTGCATATATTATTCACCCTTCCTGCTTTATGACAGGCCTTAGTCTTACCTAGAGTCAATGATAGTATAGTTCAGAGAGTATTGACATACACACTAAAATGTCACACACTCAATTATATTGAAGTGCTACTGGTAATGTTATACTGAAATGTAACCAGTTGAGGCTGAAGTACACAGATACATTATCATTCAACGTGTTCTGAGACTTGATGATCCTTCTGCATGCTACAATATAGACTACAGTAAACTAAATCAGAACAGTCTAGTTTACGGGAAACATGCTGACACAACAACCCTATCAAAACTATGCTTCTGTGTTATAGTCTTGTGTTGTATACCTTCGACTAATACTACTACAACTACTACTATTACTATTACAGCTACTATTACAACTACTACTATTGCTACTACTACAACAATTACTACTACTCCAACTACTATTACTACAACTACTACAACTACTGCTACTGCTACTACTACTACTACTACTACTACTAATATCACGACTGCTATTTCTACTTCTACTACAACAACCACTACAACTACTACTATTGCTGCTGCTACTGCTACTACTGCTGTTACTATTATTACTACTGCTACTACAACTACTATTACTACAACAACTACTACTATTAATATTACTACTACTACAACTACTACTACAACTACTAATGCTACTACTACTTCTACAACTACTAGTACTACTACTACGACAACTACTATTATTACTACTACTACTACTACTACTACAACTACTAGTGCTACTACTACTTCTAAAACTACTAGTACTACTACAACAACTACTACTATTACTACTACTACAACAACAACAACTACTACTACTCCAAATACTATTACTACTACTACTACTTCTACAACTACTACTACAAACTACTACTTCTACTACTACAACCACTACTACTATTACTACTAATATCACTACAAGACTGGTCATGGCTCACATCAACACCACTATCCCAGAAACCCAAGACTCCCACAATTTGCATACCTGACTGGTTCCATCACTGCCTGGTATGGCAACTGCTCGGCCTCTGACCGCAAGGCACTACAGAGGGTAGTGCGTACGGCCCAGTACATCACTGGGTCAAAGCTTCCTGCCATCCAGGACCTCTGTACCTGGTGGTGTCAGAGGAAGGCCCTAAAAATTGTTAAAGACTCCAGCCACCCTAGTTATAGACTGTTCTCTCTGCTACCGCACGGCAAGCGGTACCGGAGCACCAAGTCTAGGTCCAAGAGACTTCTAAACAGCTTCTACCCCCAAGCCATAAGACTCCTGAACATCTAGACAAATGGCTACCCAGACTATTTGCATTGCCCTCCCCTCTTACACCTCTGTTACTCTCTGTTGTTATCCCCTATGCATAGTCATTATAATAACTCTACCTACATGTACATATTGCCTCAATTTCTTAGACTAACTGGTGACCCTGCACATTGACTCTGTGCCGGTATCCCCCTGTACATAGTCTCGCTATTGTTATTTTACTGCTGCTCTTTAATTGCTTGTTACTTTGATTTCTTATTCATATATATATATATATATATATATATATATATATATATATATATATATATATATATATATATATAATATATATGTGTATGTGTATATATACAGTATATCACAAAAGTGAGTACACCCCTCACATTTTGGTAAATATTTGAGTATATCTTTTCATGTGACAACACTGAAGAAATTACACTTTGCTACAATGTAAAGTAGTGAGTGTACAGCTTGTATAACAGTGTAAATTTGCTGTCCCTTCAAAATAACTCAACACACAGCCATTAATGTCTAAACCGCTGACAACAAAAGTGAGTACACCCCTAAGTGAACATTTCCAAATTGGGCCCAAAGTGTCAATATTTTGTGTGGCCACCATCATTTTCCAGCACTGCCTTAACCCTCTTGGGCATGGAGTTCACCAGAGCTTCACAGGTTGCCACTGGAGTCCTCTTCCACTCCTCCATGACGACATCACGGAGCTGGTGGATGTTAGAGACCTTGCACTCCTCCACCTTCCATTTGAGGATGCCCCACAGATGCTCAATAGGGTTTAGGTCTGGAGACATGCTTGGCCAGTCCATCACCTTTACCCTCAGCTTCTTTAGCAAGGCAGTGGTCGTCTTGGAGGTGTGTTTGGGGTCATTTTCATGTTGGAATACTGCCCTGCGGCCCAGTCTCCGAAGGGAGGGGGCTCATGCTCTGCTTCCGTATGTCACAGTACATGTTGGCATTCATGGTTCCCTCAATGACCTGTATCTCCCCAGTGCCGGCAGCACTCATGCAGCCCCAGACCATGACACTCCCACCACCATGCTTGACTGTAGGCAAGACACACTTGTCTTTGTACTCCTCACCTGGTTGCCGCCACACACACTTGACACCATCTGAACCAAATAAGTTTATCTTGGTCTCATCAGACCACAGGACATGGTTCCAGTAATCCATGTCCTTAGTCTGCTTGTCTTCAGCAAACTGTTTGCGGGCTTTCTTGTGCATCATCTTTAGAAGAGGCTTCCTTCTAGGACGACAGCCATGCAGACCAATTTGATGCAGTGTACGGCATATGGTCTGAGCACTGACAGGCTGACCCCCCACCCCTTCAACCTCTGCAGCAATGCTGGCAGCACTCATACATCTATTTCCCAAAGATATGGATATGGATATGACACTGAGCACGTGCACTCAACTTCTTTGGTCGACCATGGCGAGGCCTGTTCTGAGTGGAACCTGTCCAGTTAAACCGCTGTATGGTCTTGGCCACCGTGCTGCAGCTCAGTTTCAGGGTCTTGGGAATCTTCTTATAGCCCAGGCCATCTTTATGTAGAGCAACAATTCTTTTTTTCAGATCCTCAGAGAGTTCTTTGCCATGAGGTGCCATGTTGAACTTCCAGTGACCAGTCAGTATGAGTGAGTGTGAGAGCGATGACACCAAATTTAACACACCTGCTCCCCATTCACACCTGAGACCTTGTAACACTAACAAGTCACATGACATCAGGGAGGGAAAATGGCTAATTGGGCCCAATTTTGATATTTTCACTTAGGGGTGTACTCACTTTTGTTGTCAGCGGTTTAGACATTAATGGCTGTGTGTTGAGTTATTTTGAGGGGACAGCAAATTTACACTGTTATACAAGCTGTACACTCACTACTTTACATTGTAGCAAAGTGTCATTTCTTCAGTGTTGTCACATGAAAATATATACTCAAATATTTACAAAAATGTGAGTGGTGTACTCACTTTTGTGATATAATGTGTGTATATATATATATATATATATATATATATATATATATATATATATATATATATATATATATATATATATATATATATATATATGAATATGAATAAGAAGTAAAAGTAACAAGCAATTAAAGAGCAGCAGTAAAAATAACAATATATGTATATATATATGTATATCTGTTTTTTTTTAAACTGCATTGTCTGTTAGGGGCTCATAAGTAAGCAATTCACTGTCTACACCTGTTGTATTTGGCGCATGTGCCTAATTTGATACTACTTATATTTGATACTACTACTAGTTCTACAATTACTACTATTATTACTACTACTACAACAAACTACTACTACGACTAATATCACTACTACTACAACTACTACTACTACTGCTTCTACTACAACTACTACTACTATTACTACTACCACTCCTACAACTACTACAACTCATACTACTACTACTACTAGTACTACTAATACTACTACTACAACTACTACTACTACCAATCAGGTAGGCTCCCCTCACAGCTTCCTATTTAAAAGTAGATGTGCGTGTGTGTGTGCGTGCGCACGAATACACTGTCAACATTGTTATTGCGGGTTTGATTGAATATGGTCATCAGATGTGCTGGAATATGAGTACAGTAACAGAGTGAGGGGCTTAATGTTCAGGCTCCTCACACTGGCCCTCACACTGGCCCTCACACGTGTTCTTCAGATCTCACTGTTCCAGTAGTAGACCAGGCCAGAGGGGAGGGAGTGGGGTGGAAATGTGCCAGAGGTTTCAGCTGGAGCCTGTGCACACACTCTCTCTAGCTCTCTCACTCTCTCACTCTCTTTCTCTCGTTTTCTCTCTCTGTCTGGCACTCTGACCACATCACTGTCATTGACTACTCTGCTCTAGGCCTCCCCCTACTGACTGCTCTTGTTATAGCAGCTACAGTGCATTCGGAAAGTATTCAGATCCCTTCACTTTTTCCACATTTTGTTACGTTGCAACCTTATTCCAAAATGGATTCAATTCATTATTTTCCTCATCAGTCTACACACAATAATAACAATAATAACAAACCTGAAAGTTTCAAAATGGAGTATATATATTTGTTTTAAATTATTATTATTTATTTTTTTTACCCCTTTTTCTCCCCAATTTCATGGTATCCAATCTTGTTTCATCGCTACAACTCCCGTACGGGCTCGGGAGAGACGAAGGTTGAATGTCATGCGTCCTCCGATACACAACCCAACCAGCCGCACCAACCCGGAAGCCAGCCGCACCACCTGGCAACCTTGGTTAGCGCGCACTGCGCCCGGCCCGCCACAGGAGTCGCTGGTGCGCGATGAGACAAGGACATCCCTACCGACCAAGCCCTCCCTAACCCGGACGACGCTAGGCCAATTGTGCGTCGCCCCACGGACCTCCCGGTCGCGGCCGGTTACGAAAGAGCCTGGGCGCGAACCCAGGGACTCTGATGGCACAGCTGGCGCCCTTAACCACTGCGCCACCCGGGAGGCCCGTAGAACAGTAATCTAGGTGTGAAATATGCTAATATGCTAACATTAGATAGCTAAATCGGTTGCCTGGCCACAAACATCTTTTAAGAAGATTCATAAGTAGATATTTGAGAAGTTCAAAAGAAAATCATTACAATATTGTTGAGGAATTGCACTTACAAACTATCTTATTAACTTTTTTTCTTAAGAAGCTTCTTAAGTTTTTGTGTAAGAAGTGTTTTGTGAATCCGGCCCCTGTTCTCCATTTATACAGCACTAGGAGAACAAAAATAATACTTTATGTGACAGACTCTTCACTAACCATTACCCTACCCCATTACCTACATCAGTTTGTCCATCCTTTGTGGATTTATTTACTACAGGAAAATGTTGGCAGAATACACAGAGATAGTTACGTATATCCTTGTATTAAAAAGTTATATTAGGACATGTTCATTTGCGCTCATGTTCATGAGCTGTTTTCTTTCACTGCCCTGAATCAACAACATTATTTCTTTATTTTCAAGAAATTGCACTAGAAAATATCCAATACCCTTTTTGAGGAATAGCAACTTTGCTTAACTTTCTTCTTAAGTCTACAGTTAAAGGGAAAATGGCAGTTAAGAAGAAATGTCTTCTTAAGAAGGTTTTGTGAATCTGGGCCCTGGTTCTGAATACTGTGTCTGTACTTGTTTGTCAAAACTTGTTATCAATAATCAACAGACACAGACACATCGAGTCTCATGGAATCATTGGAGTCATCATTAATAAACATGTTGACTTGAAATTCCAAAAGGTCCACTCTGATATTTTGAAACTTAATGGAAATACGTACACCCCCCCACAACCCCCCTCGCCGCCTGTGATTGGTCACCACGTCCCGGCAGCACAGATTAAGACATGTTTCCCCACTTTACCTCCCCTGTTCCCCACGCCAGCATCACATGACCCATTACATCACTGGATTGAGGTCAGCTCTGGATTAGGATGCTGGGAGAGCGGTGGAATTACTGAAAGTGAGGGAGAAGTGGAGGGAGGAAGGGGGGTTCAGAGGGCACAGAGAGAGAGAGTGGCATTAAGAAGAAAGAGGGGCAAAGGGTAGAGAAATAAGAGTCCGTGTAGAGTAGAGTGCTTAATGTAAAAAGGGGGATTGTACAAAGCAAGCATCTTAAATTCCATGTCCATACTTTGGTTAAAGTGCAGTTTGTGTGTGGTCATGGACCTCTGTTAGAGTTCTAATAATAATTTGTTATCAGAGGATAGATAATAACAGATAATGGTCTTCTATATAAGTGAGGAGGAAGGATATGTGACCCACAGGAATGGGGTCACAGTGAAATGATTGGTTGGCTGTTTTGGAGATCACTCCACTGTGTCTCTACTTGTCTGTTCTGTTCCTCTGTTGACCACTCTCTCATGTATTCATTGTATAATGTTGTGTTTATCAAGCCATGTGGCCAGTCCCCTCCGCCTGCTTGTTGCACTGTTCTCTCCCCTCCCTCTCTATTCCTCCCCCAATCTCTCAGGAGATTACGTCTGGAGACTTGTTATTGATGGTCGGTGATGATAACAGTCAGTGGTAGCAGCTTCTTAACAGCATTCCCTTGTACATACCATATCAACACGCATTGGGAGATAACAAAAAGCCACAGGTTCATAACAGCAGTCTAAATCTATAACAACAGACAGGTTCATAACAGCAGTCTAAATCTATAACAGACAAGTTCATAACAGCAGTCTAAATCTATAACAACAGACAGGTTCATAACAGCAGTCTAAATCTATAACAACAGACAGGTTCATAACAGCAGTCTAAATCTATAACAGACAAGTTCATAACAGCAGTTTAAATCTATAACAACAGACAGGTTCATAACAGCAGTCTAAATCTATAACAGACAGGTTCATAACAGCAATCTAAATCTATAACAAAGACAGGTTCATAACAGCAGTCTAAATCTATAACAACAGACAGGTTCATAACAGCAGTTTAAATCTATAACAACAGACAGGTTCATAACAGCAGTTTAAATCTATAACAAAGACAGGTTCATAACAGCAGTCTAAATCTATAACAACAGACAGGTTCATAACAGCAGTCTAAATCTATAACAAAGACAGGTTCATAACAGCAATCTAAATCTATAACAACAGACAGGTTCATAACAGCAGTTTAAATCTATAACAAAGACAGGTTCATAACAGCAGTCTAAATCTATAACAACAGACAGGTTCATAACAGCAGTCTAAATCTATAACAACAGACAGGTTCATAACAGCAGTTTAAATCTATAACAACAGACAGGTTCATAACAGCAGTCTAAATCTATAACAACAGACAGGTTCATAACAGCAGTCTAAATCTATAACAACAGACAGGTTCATAACAGCAGTTTAAATCTATAACAACAGACAGGTTCATAACAGCAGTCTAAATCTATAACAACAGACAGGTTCATAACAGCAGTCTAAATCTATAACAACAGACAGGTTCATAACAGCAGTCTAAATCTATAACAGACAGGTTCATAACAGCAGTCTAAATCTATAACAACAGACAGGTTCATAACAGCAGTCTAAATCTATAACAACAGACGGGTTCATAACAGCAGTCTAAATCTATAACAACAGACAGGTTCATAACAGCAGTCTAAATCTATAACAACAGACAGGTTCATAACAGCAGTCTAAATCTATAACAAAGACAGGTTCATAACAGCAGTCTCAATCTATAACAACAGACAGGTTCATAACAGCAGTCAAAATCTATAACAACAGACAGGTTCATAACAGCAGTCTAAATCTATAACAGACAGGTTCATAACAGCAGTCTAAATCTATAACAACAGACAGGTTCATAACAGCAGTCTAAATCTATAACAACAGACAGGTTCATAACAGCAGTCTAAATCTATAACAACAGACAGGTTCATAAGAGCAGTCTAAATCTATAACAAAGACAGGTTCATAACAGCAGTCTAAATCTATAACAGACAGGTTCATAACAGCAGTCTAAATCTATAACAACAGACAGGTTCATAACAGCAGTCTAAATCTATAACAACAGACAGGTTCATAACAGCAGTTTAAATCTATAACAACAGACAGGTTCATAACAGCAGTCTAAATCTATAACAACAGACACGTTCATAACAGCAGTCTAAATCTATAACAACAGACAGGTTCATAACAGCAGTCTAAATCTATAACAACAGACAGGTTCATAACAGCAGTCTAAATCTATAACAAAGACAGGTTCATAACAGCAGTCTAAATCTATAACAACAGACAGGTTCATAACAGCAGTTTAAATCTATAACAACAGACAGGTTCATAACAGCAGTCTAAATCTATAACAACAGACAGGTTCATAACAGCAGTCTAAATCTATAACAACAGACAGGTTCATAACAGCAGTCTAAATCTATAACAAAGACAGGTTCATAACAGCAGTCTAAATCTAAAACAACAGACAGGTTCATAACAGCAGTCTAAATCTATAACAACAGACAGGTTCATAACAGAAGTCTAAATTTATAACAACAGACAAGTTCATAACAGCAGTTTAAATCTATAACAACAGACAGGTTCATAACAGCAGTCTAAATCTATAACAAAGACAGGTTCATAACAGCAGTCTAAATCTATAACAACAGACAGGTTCATAACAGCAGTCTAAATCTATAACAACAGACAGGTTCATAACAGCAGTCTAAATCTATAACAACAGACACGTTCATAACAGCAGTCTAAATCTATAACAACAGATGGGCTCATAACAGCAGTCTAAATCTATAACAACAGACAGGTTCATAACAGCAGTCTAAATCTATAACAACAGACAGGTTCATAACAGCAGTCTAAATATATAACAACAGACAGGTTCATAACAGCAGTCTAAATCTATAACAACAGACAGGTTCATAACAGCAGTTTAAATCTATAACAACAGACAGGTTCATAACAGCAGTCTAAATCTATAACAACAGACAGGTTCATAACAGCAGTCTAAATCTATAACAACAGACAGGTTCATAACAGCAGTCTAAATCTATAACAAAGACAGGTTCATAACAGCAGTCTAAATCTATAACAACAGACAGGTTCATAACAGCAGTCTAAATCTATAACAACAGACAGGTTCATAACAGAAGTCTAAATTTATAACAACAGACAAGTTCATAACAGCAGTTTAAATCTATAACAACAGACAGGTTCATAACAGCAGTCTAAATCTATAACAAAGACAGGTTCATAACAGCAGTCTAAATCTATAACAACAGACAGGTTCATAACAGCAGTCTAAATCTATAACAACAGACAGGTTCATAACAGCAGTCTAAATCTATAACAACAGACACGTTCATAACAGCAGTCTAAATCTATAACAACAGATGGGCTCATAACAGCAGTCTAAATCTATGACAACAGACAGGTTCATAACAGAAGTCTAAATCTATAACAACAGACAGGTTCATAACAGCAGTCTAAATCTATAACAACAGACAGGTTCATAACAGCAGTCTAAATCTATAACAAAGACAGGTTCATAACAGAAGTCTAAATCTATAACAACAGACAGGTTCATAACAGCAGTCTAAATCTATAACAACAGACAGGTTCATAACAGCAGTCTAAATCTATAACAACAGACAGGTTCATAACAGCAGTCTAAATCTATAACAACAGACAGGTTCATAACAGCAGTCTAAATCAAAACAACAGACAGGTTCATAACAGCGGTCTAAATCTATAACAAAGACAGGTTCATAACAGAAGTCTAAATCTATAACAACAGACAGGTTCATAACAGAAGTCTAAATCTATAACAACAGACAGGTTCATAACAGCAGTCTAAATCTATAACAACAGACACGTTCATAACAGCAGTCTAAATCTATAACAACAGACAGGTTCATAACAGCAGTTTAAATCTATAACAACAGACACGTTCATAACAGCAGTCTAAATCTATAACAACAGATGGGCTCATAACAGCAGTCTAAATCTATAACAACAGACAGGTTCATAACAGCAGTCTAAATCTATAACAAAAGACAGGTTCATAACAGCAGTATAAATCTATAACAACAGACGGGTTCATAACAGCAGTCTAAATCTATAACAACAGACGGGTTCATAACAGCAGTCTAAATCTATAACAACAGACAGGTTCATAACAGCAGTCTAAATCTATAACAACAGACAGGTTCATAACAGCAGTCTAAATATATAACAAAGACAGGTTCATAACAGAAGTCTAAATCTATAACAACAGACAGGTTCATAACAGCAGTCTAAATCTATAACAACAGACAGGTTCATAACAGCAGTCTAAATCTATAACAAAGACAGGTTCATAACAGCAGTCTAAATCTATAACAACAGACAGGTTCATAACAGCGGTCTAAATCTATAACAACAGACAGGTTCATAACAGCAGTCTAAATCTATAACAACAGACAGGTTCATAACAGCAGTCTAAATCTGTAACAACAGACAGGTTCATAACAGCAGTCTAAATCTATAACAACAGAGAGGTTCATAACAGCAGTCTAAATTTATAACAACAGACAGGTTCATAACAGCAGTCTAAATCTATAACAACAGACAGGTTCATAACAGCAGTCTAAATCTATAACAACAGACGGGTTCATAACAGCAGTCTAAATCTATAACAACAGACAGGTTCATAACAGCAGTCTAAATCTATAACAACAGACAGGTTCATAACAGCAGTCTAAATCTATAGCAACAGACAGGTTCATAACAGCAGTCTAAATCTATAACAACAGACAGGTTCATAACAGCAGTCTAAATCTATAACAACAGACAGGTTCATAACAGCAGTCTAAATCTATAGCAACAGACGGGTTCATAACAGCAGTCTAAATCTATAACAACAGACAGGTTCATAACAGCAGTCTAAATCTATAACAACAGACGGGTTCATAACAGCAGTCTTTTATTTATCTGTTATTTTACCAGGTAAGTTGACTGAGAACACATATTCATTTGCAGCAACAACCTGTGGAATAGTTACAGGGGAGAGGAGGGGGATGAATGAGCCAATTGTAAACTGGGGATTATTAGGTGACCGTGATGGTTTGAGGGCCAGATTGGGAATTTAGCCAGGACACCGGGGTTAACACCCCTACTCTTACGATAGGTGCCATGGGATCTTTAATGACCTCAGAGTCAGGACACCCGTTTAACGTCCTATCCAAAAGACAGCACTGGGATATTTTTTTAGACCAGAGGAAAGAGTGCCTCCTACTGGCCCTCCAACACCACTTCCAGCAGCATCTGGTCTCCCATCCAGGAACTGACCAGGACCAACCCTGCTTAGCTTCAGAAGCAAGCCAACAGTGGTATGCTGGGTGGTATGCTGCTGGCAAGTCTAAATCTATAACAACAGACAGGTTCATAACAGCAGTCTAAATCGATAACAACAGACAGGTTCATAACAGCAGTCACTATCTGCAGTATGTTGTCAGACATATCATTTAGGTGAGATATAAATCCTAAACGGACTAGGACTTGTTACTATAACCCAGTGAATTCCTCTGAGCCAGACTCTCCAGATTAGTCTGTGAGAGACTGGCACAGCAGGGCCTGGCAGGACTGGGAATGGCTACTGGAAGAAGTCGCACATGGCCAGCCTTGCCATGAAGACCCAGAAAACATTATACTGTATGAAAACATGATAGCGATGGAAAGAATTTTACTGTAATTTTTAGGTGTTCTAGTTTTCTTCATGTTTTTGTCCCAAATGAATTTGTATTCCACTCTTGTTCCAATATGTAGGCCTCGTTCTCTTCCCTCATTTATGTACTACAGGTCCAAATTTCATTAAATATCCTTTTTTCCCAGGATGCACTGGGCTTCGAGGGCAGCTGTCATGGGTAATGTTGGAACCAATTTGTCATCTGGAGAGAGAAGGACAGTAATCCTGCCAGCAGAGAGAACGATGTCAAGAGAAAAGAAGAACATGGAGATGGAGAGGAAGAAAGGCTGGAGAGACAGCAACACCATAGACAAGAGAGAGAGAGATAGGAGGAAGAAGAGAGAGAGGGAGAGAGAGAGAGACTGTAATCCTGTCTAATTCACTTAGCGAAACGCTGAAGGGGCAAAACACTAAGAGGATTGGGACATTCTCTAAATTAGATCAGTAAAAATAACAAAGTGCAAGGAGAGGTGAGAAGAAGTGTGGACATGTGGACACTTGGACACAGGCCAGGGGGCCAGGACAGGGCGACAGGACAGGAGAGGGGGACTAAGGATGATAGTGGACATGTTTACTGGCAGACATCGGAACAGGTTGGCCTGGTGCTCCTGTTTGAGTATTCTCTCCAAATCAGAGAAGGAACCACAATCCCCTAGTTAGTTCTACTTCAATTTAACCCTAATTCTACGGCTGACCTACCTTCTTTCCCTCCCTCCTCCAACCCTGACTATGCCAAAATCAGACTTCTCTCATAAACAAATCTAATCCGGACAATAATCTCAGTCCAAGACATTAACAATAATCTTGGATCCGAACACTGACTTTTACTCTTGATTATAACTAGGTGTTAAACTTTAAGCCCCCGTATTGACTTAGTAAAAGTATATAACATGATTGTCAGTCAGGTGTTGATCCAGTGATAGACCTAACCATAATACTGATCTTATTACTACATGAATTTGAATTGAGCATGTGAGTGAGGTCATTCCTGTTACAAATCTTAGATGAATCATGACAGTAATCATCATTAGACATTTTCACTAAAATAACAATAATAACTTTATTAGTGTAGGACTTCTTAATACAAGTAACAACGGGCTTCACGTCGTAAAATAGAAGTACTAACAAAGAAACAAAAACAAGAGGGAGGGGAAATGAAAAAAAAAGAAGATAGCTAATTAAAATCGTACAGTGAAATCGAACATTAAAAGCATTTTTATAAAGTGTATCCTCACAATGTAAAAAGAGGCACTCAATCTGCAATATGATGGAATGAACAGTAATTACAGTGATAATGATAGAATAAGATTACATTCATACTGCAGTTTTATTAGTAAAAAGAGATGTTCAGCCTTGTCATATCAAACAGCCAATATCAGAATTAGACACCATTTAAAGATTCAAATGGGCATCTGTGATGTCATTTGGTTGATTGAAGAGAAATACAGTGAATGGCATATAAAGCTTGACAGGGATAGACATAAGCTATTTGTTAATGTTGGTCATATTTAGATGTAAATTTACAACCAATAGCATATTAGGATTAGGCTTTATGTCATAGAGAATACAGGCTTTGGGGGATTGTAAATTATCACAGATGGTATTTAAAACAAAGGCAGCCAAATTTTCTCCATCTTCTCTTATCTACAAAATGTAACTTTCTCTCTGTGTCTGTCTTCTTCCTCTTTTAAGTCTTATTTTTGACTTTATTTTGAAGGAACAAAAACTATTAAAACTTTCATGAGATGAACAAATTCATTGGATTTTCCTCCTTTCAATAAATCAATTTTGCACCTACAAAGCATGTGGTATCCAGTATCCTTTGATTGGCTCCTTTCTGTTCACATAACCTCTCAGTTGTCTCACCCAACAATAAATGATAAACGATTGTAGATAAAGAACCATCCAACCTATCCCTGAGAGCAGTCAAAAACCCTGCCTGGAACCCAGTCTTGAATCAAAAGAACACAAGCATGCCACCGCGTTCTCACAAACAATGTTCCTCCCTCCCAACTCTTATGTGACCCCAATTTATCTCTGTGAAACTATGCCTCTGAGCAGAACAGAGCATAATTGGGAATTTTTTATTTACCTTTACCCCCCCCCCCCACACACACACACCCCTCCACCACCATCCCTGCCCCCACACTTTCTAGTTCCATCCAACCTATCACAGAGTGTAGTCTAGAACCCAAAGCCAGAGAACCCAAGCGTCCTACATGCCATCATGTTCTCACAAACAATGGTCCCCCCAACTCAACTCTTACATGACGCCAATTCATCACTGTGAAACTATGCCTCAGACAGAACAGAATTGGGAAATTTGATTTATTTTTCATTTGCTTTTACTCCTTACAAACCACCCACCCCCTTCGTGCAGAATGTTGGGGTGGACTGGGGGGTGAGTTGTTGGGTTGTTGAGATTAGGAATCGATTAAGAGGAAATTGGACTGTAGGGCTGGCTACGTCTCGTAGGGCCGCCGGCCTGGCCGCAGGATGATTACAGTATTTACAGAACAGCCCGGTGGCCAGCTTGTTTGCCAGGGATTAGAGGCAAAGAAATGAATCATATTTTTAAGTCCCAAGTGTATCTGTCTCCTGCTCTGTCCCACTCTGTCTCTGTGCTTTACTAGTCCATATGCTGCTCCCAGGGATTACCATGGGGGAGGTTCTGGTCCTCTCGTCTGTTTCCTCCATCGCTCTACTCCTCTTTCTCATCTCTTATCCATCTCCTTACTTCTCTTCTCGCTTTCCTCTCCTGCCTCGTCTCTCATATCTCTTTTATCCCTCTCTCATTTCCTCTCCATCCTTTTTGTCTCTCTCTCTCTACCGTTCGTCTCTCCGCTCCCTGACTATAGACATGTAAATGAATACAGGTGGCAGGTAACCTAGCGGTTAAGAGCATTGGACCAGTAGCTGAAGTTAACAGTTAACCCCCAACAACAACTGCTCACTGGGCCCTGATGATGTCGATTAAGGCAGCGTACCTCTCTGAATCAGAGGATGCACTCAGTTGTGCAACTGACTAGATATCTCCTATCCTTTTGGGTATCCTTACCACTCAGGCCCCCCTTCTATCACTAAGGGAACACCCCCCCCCCCCCCCCCCCCCTCGCCCATGTGCCATGTCTATTTCTATGGGAATAAGCACGGTTCGTGACACAAAATACTCCCTCTTGTTATTCGAGCACTGTTCACATGACACAAACTGTGAGAGAGAACATTTTGCAGGTTTAAAGCTTATTTTCTGAAATTCTACACATTTTGCCATGGGGTGCAGAGAAATGTTTTCCATTTTAAAACAAATTTTCTGCAATTCTACACATATTGCCTTGTCTTATGTGCGTTCATATGATATTTGAGTGACTTTAACATTACAACAGTATCTATGGGCGAAAAAAATGTTAGCTGATATGGGCTAGTTGATCTGGACATTTCTGACAAGTTATAAATAGCTCTGTAAGGTATACAATGACTGACACGAGAAGAAGAAAACGGATGATGCACTATTTGGAAATTGCACCTTGTGCATTCTACTTTTTTTCAAGAGTAAGTTGAAAGCTGAGTTCCTTAAAAAAAATAAAAGGGAGTTAAATAGATTATATCATCTTTGTAACTCTCTCTGTGGACATCATGTTGAAATGCAAAGATCCGAACAGAGCTGCTGTGCCATTACAGCCCTAAAACAAACTTTGACCCAAATGTGTCAATGCCGTACTCAGTTGATAGTGTGGAAGTATTTTTTTTTATATACAAATATCACAATTGACTCATAGAACAGGTACAGAATTAGTCTTCTAGATGGTTATGCAAAGTTTTATTTAGGCTCATCTAGGATTGGTTTCGTCTTTTGGATAATAATGAATAAGATTGTATGGACGGGAAGGACCCTGATCCTAGATCAGCACTCCTGCTCTGAGACGCTTTGTGAATATGGTCCCAGATCTTTTTTTGTTTGTTACGTGCATTGGTCTTCTTACAACCTGTCCTGTGCACTTTTCAGAACACTGGTATAGCTGACTTACTAATAAAACAAATGGAAACATATGTTAGCCATCCAAATCCCTACCTCTCTCTGTTTTTAAGAGGTTAATTAATGGGCCCCCGCAGACTTAGGCCTACTTCTAATCTTCATAACTTGCATCCACTCTGTCCTTTCTCCTCTCAACATCTCCCCTCTCAAACGTTTGCATGGATTAGAGTAGTGTCCCCGGACGTCACTTTTCAATCCCACTCTGTGTATGTACGATAGATACTTGACTTCCTGCTCTCTTTGCAGGGATACGGGGATACAACAGGATAACACATGTGGGAAAGGGATCTAGGAGAGGCATGCGATCTTAATAGCGTAATAGCAGTTGCTTCATTCTTATTGGTTGGATGAGTGCCGCTAACGTGTCCAATGAGGTTGGACTGCTGCTGTTCATTTGCACACTGATAGGATTGTCTTATTACTTTGTTGGGGCCCATTTTTATGCATGTGGTTATTATGCAAGCATTTATATAGCAGTTTTAAAAGAGGAATGTTGCATATTTGATTTGATCTGTAGTGAATGAGTTTTTCAGCACATGAACTAGATGTAATCATTGTATAGGGATAATCTTTGACTATACTGGTCTTTGATTAAATGTTATTTTCGTAGCTGCAAAGCGATTTTTCTCTTGGATAATACAGTTATACTACTCCTGTTAGTGGTACTGTATCCATCAACCCCAGTCTTTTAGCCTGTTGTGAGGCTCAGGGCACTGGAACGTGAGCACAAAACACAATGACCACATAGATTTTCTTCAGTTGTTTAATGTCTTAAAACTCAATAGCTATCCCATGTAGAAGTGGGGGGTGGGCAAACACACAGGAGATATGTCCGATATACTAATACTAAAGAGGGGGAGTCATTCGTGTCAGAAAAAAAAGCATAGATTAGAATGCGAATAATGAATGTGGATGATCAGGAAGTATACAAAGCGTTGTATGCTCTCACCACTAACTTTATTGGATAAACCCCTGAGTTTGAAAAACGTTGTTCAGAAAAGAAGAGACCAGAAAACAGAAAAAAATTACAATTAAAATTGCCAGTCTTCTAGAAATTTGCGTGGTGTGTCTGTAACACATTGTTGGTACCAGACGTGATTGCATTTTCAAGTGAAGTTTAATATTTACAAAAAGAACGACATAAACAGAATAATAGCAATATTCATAATAGCTTTAGAATTAATAATAATAATAATTATAGTAATAATGATAATATTAACTTCAAACAAATTACCACAATTTTACTTCAAAGGACTCACAAATTTAAGAAACATAATATGTTATACTCTAATACAAAAAGAGGAAACGATACATCAACACAAAATGGTACCCCTCGCTTCTTTACAGGTAACAACTGAGAGATGGTCCGTGCTTTCAGTGCAAGGGTAGTGCAGTCATGGCCAGACCCTTCCCTTTCTACTGTTGAGTCTTCTCTCCTGCAAATATCTCATTGTAACAGTATATTCGGCAACAGGGTTAGTTTAGTCATTAAGGGGAAATTTAGTATTTAAGTACTGGTGAAGTAATCGTCAAAGCCCCCCCCCCCCCCCTCCCCCCATCCGCCCAACAAACACAGTTGGATAGAAACGCAAAGGCTGCACGTTTGTCATCCTTGCATATCCCAGAATGCCTTGTGCCCAGATGTGATTCATTCCACGATTGGTGCTCAAAGACAAGAGGTTTGTTACTAACCCTATCACCCTAACCCAGCCCCCCTCCTTTACCCCTTTACCCCACTTCACTCTAACACACTGTCCGCCGAGGATCCCCTCCCTTCAAAGCTACTGGGTAAAAGGATACAACAATAGCCTATGATCTCTTCTTGACAGTACCAAAGGTTATCCTTGCTTTACCCATCCCCTCTTGCTTATTGAGAAACCCATGCACGTCCGTGTGTCTGTCTGTTTGGCTCCAGGATCTCTCAATTCACCAAATATGAAAAGCAGCTTCATAACAAAAATAAACCATAAAACAAATGACAGAGGGAAAAAGAAAGCAACGTTGTCCCCATTGGAGTCAGTCTCCACCTCTGGCTGGAACTCCCTCTGTTTGTTCAATATCAAATTCAAGGCAGAGTCATTTTCTTCCTTACAATGTACACAACTTTCAATTGTCCTGAAGTAATGTCAAAAATAACCACTGAATCCAATTTGGTCTAAAGTCAAGGCCAGCCCACCCATCTTGGGGGTGGAATTCCACTTTTCCTTTCTAATTCTAGGTTACTATTAAGCACAACAAGACCACTAAAGGAGTGACAGATCTTGTTCAGAAATTAACTATCAGCTACCTGACTAATGGGATTCCTTGCAACCAATATTTAATATCCTTTTTTTTATTTTATTAATTGTTTGTTCTCTCCATCAAAATAATACTTCATCCAGCCTTCAAATTGCAAATCTCTATTCATTTGGTCCTCAAAACCCTGATTATGGCATACAAGAATGGACCTTTGTTAATTATGCTGTTTTTCGAAATGTAATCATCAAATTAATTTCATTCTACAGGTATTGCTTTCAATCGTGTGGTATGTATTCCTTTTTAAAATCAGTTCTCAATTTGAGTATCTCAATTATCTTCTTACATGTCGATTTGTTTGTCATCACTTCTATATGACTAGCTTTATTACCTCAATGTCCCATTGATTGTGCATCCTCACGTTGATAATACTGTATTGATTGGATATCATTGATTTAACAATATTGATTCTTGTCACCTTCCCAAAAATCACAAAGCCCAACATCAGTGGATCTGCTTCCACATTGCTTTCCATAACACAAAAAAATAATGACATTTTCTCACTCATTGAGTTCGTGGACTGAAATGATTAGTTGACCATCTATGTGTCCAAGTCTTTAACACTGAATGGAATGGGAGCTTCTCCTGGCTGGTCCCTTCCTTACCTCATCCCACCTACAAGACCTGGAACTTCCAGGAGTTCTGGTCTTTGTAGTCCAGGCAGTCAGCTGCGTTGAAGTTGAGTTTCCAGGAGGCAGCTTGGTCCTTGTAGTCCAGGCAGTCGACGGCCCCGAAGCCCAGCGAGGCGGCTGTGTAGCCCTGCGAAGACAGAGAGGCAGGGGACTGGCCGAGGTGCCCGCCCATGGAGGTGATGGGGCTGAGGGCGCCCCCAGTGGCGGAGAGCTGTGAGTGCATGGGAGACAGGTAGGAGCTGCAGTCCAGGCCAGTGAAGTAGGAGGACGAGCCTGCGTAGCTCTGGGTGTAGGCCGGGGCCTGGGTGTAGGTCATGGGGTAGGCAGAGGAGCGCTGCATGCAGGGCGTGGTGGAAGCTGACAGGGGGTCTGGCAGCGGGGAGATGGAGGCAGGGCTCCAAATGGACACGGTCGCGTTGGCACTGCTGGAGCTGGGGGTGATGGCGGGGCCAAGGGGAGGGGGTACTGGACTGTAGGACCCGTTGGTGTTGACACTGGCCTCAGAGTTGGCCTCCCGGGCTGGAGAGGCCTTCTTCTTGGGTGGACGAGGTTTAGACTGGCCTGTGCTCTGCTGTGCCTGCTGGCGGCATTTAGCACGGCGGTTCTTGAACCATACCTGTGGAGGAGCACGTGGTGAGTTCTCAGACAACTCAGCTCCCATTCTGGCCAAACAATCACTGAAGATTTGTAAATAGACATTTGACCCACACTTTCATTTTTGCAAGATCATTTGTCCAATTCTGGTGGGCATTTATACATGAAAGTATATATATCCTGTTTATTACCTGTACACGAGACTCTGGTAGGTTGATCTTGAGGGCCACTTCTTCCCTCATGAAGATGTCGGGGTAGCGCGTTTTGGAAAACAGTGCCTCCAAGATGTCTAACTGCGCGCGCGTAAACGTGGTCCTTTCCCGACGCTGCTTTCTGGGGATGTCTAAAATACACACACACACACACACAAAAGTTATTTTTTATTATATTTCGTTAACTCATCATATATTTGGTTTTGTGAACCTTTTCCCCCTTGGCCAAAATGCTTTCAAATGGAACATGAGAAAAATAGAACGGAAGAACGAACTGTGAATCACTTGTTTGGTGTAAAAATGTTGTCAAATTGCCAAGTTAAATAATAGTCTAAATTTCCATTAGGATTATTTAGAATTGAATTCGTATATATTCGTGTAATATAATGTTACTAATAAGTACTTATACTGAGGCATATATGATGTTCTCTATTAAAACATATATTGTATATTCATGGGTGCTTTGTTTCCAATGTTATAGAAAATAAACACATGTCTCTAGTCTATATTTAGGCTATATATATATATATATATATATATATATATATATATATATATATATATATATATATATATATATATTGTATATATTGTATATATATATATATATATATATATATATATATATATATATATATATATATATATATATATATATATATCCCTTTATTACAAATGTTTTTTATTTAATGTTCGAGTGTTCTACATTTTTCTCCAATCTCTTCACATTATACACGAATTCAGCTAAACACTGTTGCTTTATAAAACATAAACAAACACTAAATAAAATATGTTCGATAAAGGGAAGAAATGTATCTTGATAAAACATGAATGTTTTCACATGAAGGTGGAGCTCTATAAACCTTGATTTCACAACTGACAGGAACCTAATATATCTAGAACTACAGGTCTTTGTCAATTGGTGTTCACAACGCATGACCCTGGGTCAATCAAAAATCACAAAAATAAAACATCTGCATTTTTTTTTTCATACAAATAGTTGTTACCACTTACACATTAAGTATATAGGTCATCTCATTTTAAAGCTGGCATTTTACTCCAAGGCCCTTGAAACAAGTTACTATGGACGTTGACCACATCTTTAAAAATACAAACATTTTTGTTGTATGTGAGCATAAGGCATTTCCATTTGAAACAATGTTGTTCAGTGATGACCCTCAACATGTGATCAGCTAAGAATAAGACATGGTGTCCGTAGTATGACTACATATTATCCACAATTCGCCGTCATAAGTCTAACAATAAGAACGTAAACAACATAATGGGGATGTTGTGCACTGTTCCTTTTACGCACTCGTTGCTCGTGGATATGTTATCAGTACCGCTTGGAATTCAGGCAATTGTTGAGACAAACAGTTCTAAAACATGAAAAAGTTACAAATATGACTTACTTGGGTATCCGACGGCAGAGTGTAGTAGATCCATGCCAGGACCAGACAGAGTTAACCCGTTCACGGCGTAATGAGGCTGCTTAATGTAGGACATCATGCCTGTGCCGGCTTTAAAACGCTCCCTCGCCCTCTCTCTCTCTTACACTCAGGCCGGGGGCCGGGTCTTCTGCTATTCTCCAAGGGTTGTCCCGCTTTCTCTCTTCCTCTCTCTCTCTGTCCCTCCCTCTCTCTTTCTCTCTATCACTTGTTTTTCTTTATAAATGCCAATCGGCTTTTTGTTTTCCTCCTTTGTCTCTGACCCTCTTGCAGTATTTTGCCAACTTTTGAGGCTACAATAGTACCACTCTACTCGCTGGTAAAGAGTGCAGGTGCAGGGCGCCTTCTTGTTCTGCTGCCTTCACACCTGTTGATCAAGCTCTTTCAAAGCACATCTATTCAATAGATATTGTGGTGCCGGTGTATTCTTTCAATTTCACTTACAAAGTAGGCTGAAACCAACAATTAAACACACTAGCCAGTGGTATGATCACCGTTCTAATTGTGATGAACCTTTCAATCCAAGACGTGCGCTTTCGAAGTGCGCATCGGCGTCAAGAAGGGAAGGTATGGGTCCTTATTCTTCCGGTGTCAGATCTAGCGTCCCTGGACTGAGCTAGAGCCTGTCTGTTGAAGCAAAGAGGATCGAGTCGTGCTTCCCGTGAGTGGCGATAAGCTGGGGTGAGAACGCGGAACTGAGCGAACCAAGAAAGTAGTTGGCTAATTAGAGTGAAGTTCTTGCGACGAGTAGACTCTGACCCCTCCCTCCCTCTCTCACTCTCTCTCTCTCTGTCTCTCTCTCTCTCTCTCTCCCTCCCCCTCTCTCTCTCCCCCCCTCTCGCTCTCTCTCTCTCTCTCTCTCTCTCCCTCCCTCTCTCTCCCTCCCTCCCTCCCTCTCTCTCCCTCCCTCCCTCTCTCTCTCTCTCTCTCTCTCTCTCCCTCTCTCTCTCTTGGTATAACAATTTTGAATTAAAACGCACAGTAACTGCATAGCCTACCAATCCACTTAACCAAAACATAAAATGTTACACTCATTCGTGAAATTAAATAGATGTGCCACTCATCATTTCTGAGTAGCCTATACGTTTGGTGTGTTATAAGAGTCCGTTTTGAATTGTTAAAGACAAAAGGACAAGCTAGCAACTCTGTTGAAGTCATTTTCCTGGAGCCGAAGAGGACCTTTAGGAGTTGAATAACAGTGCTGCACTGTCGGGGAAAGCTTGATAGCCATCAGAAGAGTACATTTCGTACATTTTACACCGCTTTAAAAACACAGATGTAATTGGGCGATGTAGTCTGAGTGAGGAAATTCAAGGGATGGAAGGGGTGGGGTGGGTATACAAGCAGGATTAAAACTACATAAAGGCCGCGTTGTTCTCTATTAAACCCCCTACTGATCCCCAACATACTCCCTCTTTTACTATTCATCTTTCTGTAGTAATAATAATAACAATATTAATACTTATAATTATGATATTAATAATAATAATGGTATGATGTTATTTGTTGTAATATTATCATTAATAGGGATAACAGCGCATCTTATTATTGTCTATCAAAATAGTAACATGCTATCAACATTATGGTCATGACTGCAATTTAAAGCCATACATTTTTAGAGTATCTTGATGCATTTCATTCCAAATAAGTGGGTGAATTATTATAGGCAAACTTGCTAAAGTCTATTTAAGTTATACTCGTTAGGCATGTCCCTCAGCGCATTTAATTGTAAATCATGACCATAATGTTTTGATTGATAGTTTCGTCGGTTGTGGTGTAATAAACCGCAAAGCCACTTGTTGAGTTGGAACTGAGAACATTGCGTTGCTTTAGGTTACTTTGTCCAGTGTTTTTATTCGTTGTAGAAATCTACCCCGGTGATGCAAATGGCCTGTAAAGTCTTGGTGATTTATTTAAATGCGATGAGTTGTTGTCCATCCTGCGATTGTTGGCCTGTGTCTCATCCTATCCCTGTGGCCAGACAATTTCACAGTGTCCAAAGCCGATTCTCTGCTCTTGTTAATTGAATCGGATTTCTTATAGTTTAAAATCCACACAGACCCATGTACTGCCCAAACTGTATAAGGGGTTTATCTGAATCTGTAAAGCCACGGCGGAGATATAAAGAGAGAGAGACTATACCCGCATGTTGAACATTATAAATCTCAAATAAACGTCTTTACCTGCGGCATCTGCCGGTGCGCACAGCGTGAGTATGTGTGTTGTTTTAACCGTCCAATTTGGAATATGTGTTTCAAGAGGCCACATCACCTGCTCAACTAGGCTATCAGGTATGGTTTTTGTCTTTACATTTCATATAGATAATATCGAAAGCTGACGATCGAATTAGCCTATTGTTTGTAAATATGACAAGAAGCGCAACAGTCGATGGTTAAAGACTAAAACTCCGTGTTACATACTTTCTGAGGAGCAAAACAAAGAGCGCGTGTCAGAGTAGGCCTACACGCGCACTCACGTGCACCTGCTCGTCAGGGCTTCTAGGTCTCGCTCTCTTACCATTCCGTCACTACAATTTTAGGATATGCTTTTATGCGTTGGGAGAAACAATTAACCCTTACAAAAGCTTTTCAAATATAGTATTTAATATTAATGATGTACGTTTTTCCACGCATTTCCTGATTGTTGTATTATTTTTACCATGATCAAACCGGTAGCCTTTTCAAAGACAACCAAATTGTATTCATGTAAGTTATTGACTTTTGGTTAGGCATATTTCCTTGCCCAACATTGAAAATTCCATACTTTTTCTGATTTCTTTAGTTTTTATTTACGATTTTGTTGCATAAAATGCAAATGTTATGCATTTGGGTTATCGAATTAATTCGATAAAAGTTAAAGACACACGCTCGGTTAAGGTGTTTGTGTTTGACCTACACTAGTTTATTTCTTCATTCATTCTTTTTCATTCTAGTCTACTTTACTTTATCCTAAAATTGTATTTAAAACGGAGGACATTGTAAACACAAAAAAATATAGAGCCTACAAATTGTGCATGAAGAAGCACTGCATTTTGAGACATTTGGCAGTAGCCTATCATTATTATATTTCTAGTCTTCCAGAAACGTGTCAACTGGTGATTTATTTTCTGAAAGTATTGCTGTTGTTCTTTTGTGCTGTCAATAACAACTCTAATAACAGTTGTGAATTTATATTTTAGGAGGTGATTCTCTTGGAAATTTACTGTGCAGTGTAATGAATTGTGGTATGGTTGCACTAGGACCCAGGGCAGATACAAATTCAGGACACAACCACCACATAAGAGGCTTACCCTATCTAATCACACACACACACACACACACACACACACACACACACACACACACACACACACACACACACATACACACACACACACACACACACACACACACACACACACACACACACACACACACACACACACACACACACACATACACACACACACACACACACACACACACACACACACACACACACACACACACACACACACACACACACACACACACACCACTTAGAAACATCATATTATTTTAAACTGGCATGCAATCAGTCTCAGAGGCATAACAACTGCTGTATTTTGATAACATTTTCATCTTCTCCAAACTATTTTATTCCCCATTTGACCCCGACTTCTCTCCCACTTTGTCAGAAGACTGCAGCCATATGTTGCATGGTTGCTCTTGTCTAATTTAATTACCAAAAATGTAAGCTCTTTCAATGTATTTTTTTCCTGTCTGGCTACAAAGAAAACGGGTCAAATGCAAACATGTTACTTTCCAAACCAATGTCTAAATGTGCAATAATATATATTTGCACCAGACACATAGTAATCAGCCTATACATGTATTGATATATTTACTGGGGTCAAAACATTAGTTTGTGGAGCCAGTTTCCCCTCCAGGGGCCTTCTGTTGTAAAACAAGCAGAGGCCTGTGAATATTCAGGGACTCACTGAAAAAACTGCCATGAATGTGAGGATGTGACTTATTAGTGAGGGATATTAATCTCTATTTAACATCCAGGCCATGTTAAGACAATGTAACCTTGATTGGTTGCGTATACAATTTGAGTGTACTTATGTGAGTGTGTGATACCTTGGATGTACAGGGCCTATGCTCATGGGTGACAGTGCTATGGCTCTCAGGGAATGCGTGTGCGCGTGCGTGTGCGTGTGTGTGTGTGTGTGTGTGTGTGTGTGTGTGTGTGAGAGAGAGAGATTGTGTTAGCACAGGAAAGAGAAGCTTACCCAATGATCACTACAAAGTTTAAAAGGTCACCGATATAGAGCATTGGTGATTGGTTGCATTAAGCATGGGCCAAAAATACAAACCAAACACAACAACCCCCTCCTCCAAAACCCCCAAAACCCCAACAGTGTTAGTGTGCAGCTGCTAGAGCCCTGACTTCATGGTATTTGTTCGATACACACATTGTGACACCAACACCAACACACACACACACACGCACAGAGTTCAGCCGATTTATCATAATATGCTTTATCTGAAAAGTAAGTATCTTACCTCGGGATAAAGGGAGGATAGTGGGGCTTGTAGTCAGATTGGCAGAGGAAGGGAGAGGATGGAGGGAGTCCGCTAGTCCATAGGAAGGACATGAAGGACCTGTTTGGAACGAATTGATGACTGATAAGATCTAGGGGCCTGCTCTCCAATACAATGGGGAAGTGTTGTACCCAGGAACATAGATCTCTGTGGCACTGGGAGATATGATTGACAGATGGACCTGGAGGGACCAGCGTCGTACATAGATGAAGGGATTGATGGATGGATGAACAGGTAACACCCGAGGAGGAGGGTAGGGTGTTTGGACCCCACTGGGGGCCTTTTCTATAGTTGGAAGGAAAAATAATTGTGTGATTCCTGATGAAGGAGTGTAGAGAACGAGAGGAAGTAGAGAGAGAGGAAGGGAGGGGTATAGTGGGAGGGGCTGTCCACAGAGACATTATCAGCTGCATACCTACATACTTTTTACAGGTGTGTGTTTAGTTGTCTCAACCCTTTTGTTGTGCTATGTTTTACATTTGAATTCCAATAGTTTTCTTTATGTGTCTTGTGTGATTGTGTTTTTGTATGTGATTGTCCTTATGTGTAAATCTTGCAAATACTGGCATTTCCATTTAATCGTGAACGGTCAATGGTGAAGTGTTAGCATCCATGTCAGTGGTTGTCGTGGTATCGGGGTCAGGCTGTGTTAATAATGAAATTAGACTGATGTAGGGATTACGCTGTGTTACTAAACCAGGCAGTGACTGTAGTGAGTCTGTGTGCACAGATACACTGACCGTACAAAACGTTAGGAAAACCTTCCTATTATTGAGTTGCACCCTTTTTGCCCTCAGAATAGCCTCAGTTTGTCAGGAAATGGACTCTACAAGGTGTCAAAAGCGTTCCACAGGGATGCTAGGCCACGTTGACTCCAATGCTTCCTACAGTAGTGTCAAGTTGGCTGGATGTCCTTTGAGTGGTGGACTATTCTTGGTACACATGGGAAACTGTTGAGCGTGAAAAACCCAGCAGCATTGCAGTTCTTGACACACTCAAACCGGTGCTGGTACCTACTACCATACCCCGTTCAAAGGCACTTACATCTTTTGTCTTGCCCATTCACCCTATGAATGGCACACAATCCATGTCTCAATTGTCTCAAGGCTTAAAAATCCTTCTTTAACCTGTCTCCTTCCCTTCATCTACACTGATTGAAGTGGATTTAACAAGTGACATCAACAAGGGATCATAGATTTGACCTGGATTCACCGTCTCAGTCAAAGACTCCAGTCACTCAAGTCAACTCTCAAATCAAATCAAATCAAATTTTATTTGTCACATACACATGGTTAGCAGATGTTAATGCGAAATGTGAAAGTGTAGCAAAATGCTTGTGCTTCTAGTTCCGACAATGCAGTAATAACAAGTAATCTAACTAACAATTCCAAAACTACTGTCTTGTACACAGTGTAAGGGGATAAAGAATATGTACATAAGGATATATGAATGAGTGATGGTACAGAGCAGCATAGGCAAGATACAGTAGATGGTATCGGGTACAGTATGTACAAATGAGATGAGTATGTAAACAAAGTGGCATAGTATAGTATAAAGTGGCTAGTGATACATGTATTACATAAGGATACCGTCGATGATATAGAGTACAGTATATACGTATGCATATGAGATGAATAATGTAGGGTAAGTAACATTTATATAAGGTAGCATTGTTTAAAGTGGCTAGTGATATATTTACATCATTTCCCATCAATTCCCATTATTAAAGTGGCTGGAGTTGAGTCAGTGTCAGTGTGTTGGCAGCAGCCACTCAGTGTTAGTGGTGGCTGTTTAACAGTCTGATGGCCTTGAGATAGAAGCTGTTTTTCAGTCTCTCGGTCCCAGCTTTGATGCACCTGTACTGACCTCGCCTTCTGGATGATAGCGGGGTGAACAGGCAGTGGCTCGGGTGGTTGATGTCCTTGATGATCTTTATGGCCTTCCTGTGACATCGGGTGGTGTAGGTGTCCTGGAGGGCAGGTAGTTTGCCCCCGGTGATGCGTTGTGCAGACCTCACTACCCTCTGGAGAGCCTTACGGTTGAGGGCGGTGCAGTTGCCATACCAGGCGGTGATACAGCCCGCCAGGATGCTCTCGATTGTGCATCTGTAGAAGTTTGTGAGTGCTTTTGGTGACAAGCCGAATTTCTTCAGCCTCCTCTCTCCTACCGCACGGCAAGCAGTACCGGAGTGCCAAGTCTGGGACCAAAAAGCTCCTTAACAGCTTCTACCCCCCAAGCCATAAGACTGCTGAACAGTTAATCAAATGGCCACCGGACTATTACATTAACACGCTGCCCCTTTGTATGGTGCCGCAGGTAGCCTAGTGGTCAGAGCGTTGGGCCAGTAACCAAAAGGTTGCTTGATTGAATCCCCGAGCTGACAAGGTAAAAATCTGTCATTCTGCCCCTGAACAAGGCAGTTAACCCACTGTTCCCCGGTAGGCCGTCATTGTAAATAAGAACGTGTTATTAACTGACTTGTCTAGTTAAATAAAGGTTACATTTAAAATTGTTTTTACACTGCTGCTACTCGCTGTTTATTATCCATACAGAGTCACTTTATCCGTACCTACATCAAATAAAATAACATTTTATTTGTAACGTGCACCGAGTACAACAGGTGTAGACCATGTACATAATAACTTGACTAACCTGTACCCCCACACATCGACTCGGTACCGGCACCCCCTGTATACAACCTCGTTATTGTTATTGTGTTACTTTTTAGTTTTATTTGACTATTTTTACTTTTGTTTATTTAGTAAATATTTTGAACTGCATTGTTGGTTAAGGGCTAAGTAAGCATTTGTAAGTACGCATTTCAAGTTGTATTCGGAGCATGTGACAAATACATTTTGTTTTGATATGTCATGTGAAGAGCAGATGTTTCTAATGTTTTGTACACTCAGTGTATATCATCACTTTATATTTCCATTAGTGGTTCCTGCTTTATGTTACATACATTGTTTAATGTTTGATGTACAATGGAGTATAATATAAATTAGAGTTAATGATATGGGAGCATGGCACAGCTCATTTTGAACATGTATTAAAGGAGCAATCTGTGATTCAAACAACAACAAATTAAAAATAGATGTACCAATCTCAGATTGCCATTGTAATCACAGGCCATTCAGTCTGGGTACATTTGTTAGGATAGGGTTCCTACTACAGTGTACAGTTGAAGTCGGAAGTTTACATACACTTAGGTTGGAGTCATTAAAACTTGTTTTTCAACCACTCCACACATTTCTTGTTAACAAACTATAGTTTTGGCAAGTCGGTTAGGACAACTACTTTGTGCATGACACAAGTCATTTTTCCAACAATTGTTTACAGGCAGATTATTTCACTTATAATTCACAATATCACAATTCCAGTGGGTCAGAAGTTTACATACACTAAGTTGACTGTGCTTTTAAACAGCTTGGACATTTCCAGAAAATGATGTCATGGCTTCAGAAGCTTCTGATAGGCTAATTGACATGATTTGAGTCAATTGGAGGTGTACCTGTGGATGTATTTCAAGGCCTACCTTCAAACTCAGTGCCTCTTTGCTTGGCATCATGGGAAAATCAAAAGAAATCAGCCAAATTGTAGACCTCCACAAGCCTGGTTCATCCTCGGGAGCAATTTCCAAATCCCCTGAAGGTACCATATTCATCTGTACAAACAATAGTACGCAAGTATAAACACCATGGGACCACGCAGCCGCTCAGGAAGGAGACGCGTTCTGTCTCCTAGAGATGAACATACTTTGGTGCGAAAAGTGCAAATAAATCCCAGAACAATAGCAAAGGACCTTGTGAAGATGCTGGAGGAAACAGGTACAAACAGGCACATAACCTGAAAGGCCGCTCAGCAAGGAAGAAGTCACTGGTCCAAAACCGCCATAACAAAGCCAGACTGCGGTTTGCAACTGCACATGGGGACAAAGATCTTACTTTTTGGAAAAATTTCCTCTGGTCTGGGGGGTGCTTTGCTGCAGGGGGGGGGGGGGGGACTGGTGCACTTCACAAAATAGATGGCATCATGAGGTAGGAAAATTATGTAGATATATTGAAGCAACATCTCAAGACATCAGTCAGGAAGTTAAAGCTTGGTCGCAAATGGGTCTTCCAAATGGACAATGACCCCAAGCATAATTCCAAAGTTGTGGCAAAATGGCTTTGGGACTGCAAAGTCAAGGTATTGGAGTGGCCGTCACTAAGCCCTGACGTCAATCCTATGGAAAATGTGTGGGCAGAACTGAAAAAGTATGTGCGAGAAAGGAGGCCTACACACCTGACTCAGTTACACCAGCTCTGTCAGGAGGAATGGGCCAAAGTTCACCCAACTTATTTTGGGAAGCTTGTGGAAGTCTACCTGTATCATTTGACCCAAGTTAAACAATTTAAAGACAATGCTACCAAATACTAATTGAGTGTATGTAAACTTCTGACCCACTGGGAATGTGATGAAAGAAATAAAAGCTGAAATAAAACATTCTCTCTACTATTATTCTGACATTTCACGTTCTTAAAATAAAGTGGTGATCCTAACTGACCTAAAACAGGCAATTTTTACTAGGATTAAATGTCAGGAATTGTGAAAAACTGAGTTTAAATGTATTTGGCAAAGGTGTATGTAAACATACGACTTCAGCTGTATGTGCATGGGGCAGGTTAAAGATTTACAATGTAGTAAGCCTTGTGTAGGGTTTCTTATAAGACGGATGGGTAGGGTTTGTAAAGTATAAATGTCCTGTGCCCAGACACCTATGAATTACTATCTCTATGAACTATTGCTTCTGTGTGAAAATCTTGGGCCTTCTCATTATAACGTGCAGGTCTGGTGCTGCTCACTAAGATATTTACTCATAAATGAATCTGGCCGTTGGTTATGCATCTAATCAGTCCTGCCAAACTCTGATAATGGGTGCTATGCTGTATATCAATATGAGACATACTAAAAATAATGGTAATTAAATAATGCTTTCAAAGTTTTCATGTTTGCATGCATTCATGGTTAGATGATGTCATCTGTCTCTTTTGCAACGGTTTTGTTGTTGATTGTATTATGAATATTCCTGAATTATTAAAGTTAGTTTTGTAGAGATATTGGATATTGAAGGAGACACAGACCGAAGGCAACATGTCGTATTGTGTTGCAGTGTTAATACACAGTCCTCAGCCAGGATTTGTGGCTCAGTCGATGTCTATTAAATCTCGGTATGTGTGCAATCAATACTCACAGTCTGGGTTGTGTCTTAATCAATGCCACTACTCTGTAAAACACACACACACACTCACGACGCGTGTGCTGCTGACTGCGTCTGAGGGCAGATGGGCAGATTCCTAATCCTGTGCAGACGGCAGCAGGTGGGGTCTGGGACTGGGTGAGTCAGCAGGGCAGGCAGCAGTTTAACTGTGCTAATGACCGCCGTTTAGAGTAGACACCCTGTCTTGCCCTGGACCACACTGTCCTGTCTGGGGATTACACAGGTTAACACCTGCCATGCTGCTTCAAAGTACACTGGGCCTTCACTCAGGCACATAGTCCATGTTTCAAATTACCTTTTCAATTATCTTTTGGTAAAATCCACTACATTTCAACCTATGCTACTATGTCACATAGCATAAGTGTACTTATTAGTATCAATTCCTGCAATCTTTTATTAGTATACATTTTATCACGACTCGGGATATAACCCAGATGCAGACACAGGAAGCGGATGGTTCAGTTCTCAGATCATTTATTATAACACAGGAGGCAGGCAAAGGGCAGGTCGAGGACAGGCAGAGGTTTGTAACCAGGTCAGAGTCTGACAGGTACAGGATGGCAGACAAGCTCAGGGTCAGGGCAGGAAGAAGTTCATAAACCAGGTCTGAATCAGGCAGGTACAGAACGGCAGGCAGGTTCAGGGTCAGGGCAGGCAGAAAGGTCAGAACCGGAATGGCTAGAAACAAAACACTAGAGAGCAGGGAAAAACAGGAAACACACTGGGACGACTTGACAAAACAAGACGAACTGGCAACAAACCAAAATAAAATGCATATGAGTACACAGGGGATAATGTGGTAAAATTGGAGACACCTGGTGGGGGGTGGAGACAAGCACAAGACAGGTGAAACAGATCAGGGTGTAACGCTTTTATCATATATGTATAATCTGTCAAATGAATTTGTGACCCCCCCTAAATTGCTAATCATTTGCACCAGTCTCCCCCCCCTCCCCCCCTTCAAGAAATAAGAGCTGCAAGATTGACCAAGTATGTCTCCCATTTCAGTCCTTCTTGGAGCAGGCGACAACATGTACTTGTATTTGTACTGTACATCCATTTAGAGAGGGCATTCTGTGGTGGACAGAGCTAGAGTTAACATCTCTGCAGTAAGACAGACGTAATGTAAGAGAAGCAGTACACAAAGTATGTGAGGATGGCTCGGGGGTGATCCGGATGGGTGCCATGCCTCCGGCCCGTAAATTGGAGAAATTGTTTTCCTGCAATCTAGAGCCATAATCATTATGCTTAATTCTATGTAAATATATGTATATTTTTTCTGCATATCTAAGCATACCTCTGGAGTTGTCTGTATCCTGGTGGTTCTTTTCTTAAAGAAACAAAATATGCTTCTCAGCATCTCTGCTAAAATCTGGGTAAAAGATTGAAAGGAATGTGAGTCTTATTCAGTACAATTAGTTATTGCTTGCTACTAACCTTGCCCCCCCCCCCCCCCCCCCCCCCCCAGGATAAATCTGAGGGGGCACATGCCCCTAATGGGCATGACTCCTCTGAAGAGAAGTGATGTTTCAATTGTGTCAGTGAGTTTGGAGGAAGAGCTCTGGTTGGTAATCAACTGGATTGAACTGGATGTATGAAGGTATGCAGAGTGAAGTGTATTCACAATTAGCAGATTCAGCAGGTTTCACAGTTACAGATCAGGTTACAGACATGACATGTAAAAGAAAGGAGAACAGCTGCACACTGAGCATCTAAACAGTGTGAGGATATTTTCCTTTCTTTTCACATTTCTAGAACACATCAGTAACTCATCTACTACACTAATTCTGACAATACTACTGGAATATAAATCGATAGTTATGTTATTATTAGACAGACTCAATCTAAATTCATAGATTGAACCATTCATTCAAACTGCTTGCTAGAAATAGAGCCTGTCTGATTGGCAGGGTTGTGTTGCAGGTACCAGATACAGACCAGGTTAGGGTAGGTTAGGTAGGTTAGGGTAGGTTTGGTAGGTTAGGGTAGGGTAGGACCACTCTGCTCTCCATAAGGCATTGCATATGAGACCACGCATGAATGCACATATCAGCTTTATTGTTTGTGCTGGGGCACGTTGGAGTGTGTGTGTGTGTGTGTGTGTGTGTGTGTGTGTGTGTGTGTGTGTGTGTGTGTGTGTGTGTGTGTGTGTGTGTGTGTGTGTGTGTGTGTGAGACCATGTGTCCTGACAGAATGTGTGTGTGGTGGTGTGCTGGTGGGCCTGGATGGGTGGGGGGGTTGAGTGGGGTAAGGAGGGGTAAGGAGGGGGTGTACAGTGGCTTGGGCACTCTCCCCCAGCCCATATGGCAGCAAACAGCAGTAGTAATCAAGGAAGTGGAGCAACAGGCCTGAGTCCTTATAATCCCTAACCACACTCTGACACGTGCCATGCTGACGCACACACCACCCGCCACACAAATACACTTGGATATATGCACACGCACACACGCACACAAACGCATGCAAACATGCACATCATGTACACACATACATGTGTACACATACATGTAAACACATCATGTACACACATACATGTGTACACATACATGTAAACACATCATGTACACACATACATGTGTACACATACAGAAGCACACGAAGAGATGAGCACTACATCACTGAAATCCAAAACATCTAAAAACACATTCACAAAATACCATTTTCTTACATTTTTGTCATTTAGCAGACACTTATCCAGAGCGACTTACAAAAGCAATTAGGATGAAGTACCTTGCTCAAGGGAACATCCAAAAAATATATACAGTGGGGTAAAAAAGTATTTAGTCAGCCACCAATTGTGCAAGTTCTCCCACTTAAAAAGATGAGAGAGGCCTGTAATTTTCATCATAGGTACACTTCAACTATGACAGACAAAATTAGAAAAAAATCCAGAAAATCACATTGTAGGATTTTTAATGAATTTATTTGCAAATTATGGTGGAAAATAAGTATTTGGACACTAACAAAAGTTTATCTCAATACTTTGTTATATACCCTTTGTTGGCAATGACAGAGGTCAAACGTTTTCTGTAAGTCTTCACAAGGTTTTCACACAGTGTTGCTGGTATTTTGGCCATTCCTCCATGCAGATCTCCTCTAGAGCAATGATGTTTTGGGGCTGTTGCTGGGCAACACAGACTTTCAACTTCCTCCAAATATTTTCTATGGGGTTGAAATCTGGAGACTGGCTAGGCCACTCCAGGACCTTGAAATGCTTCTTACGAAGCCACTCCTTCGTTGCCCGGGCCGTGTGTTTGGGATCATTGTCATGCTGAAAGACCCAGCCACGTTTTATCTTCAATGCCCTTGCTGATAGAAGGAGGTTTTCACTCAAAATCTCACGATACATGGCCCCATTCATTCTTTCCTTTACACGGATCAGTCGTCCTGGTCCCTTTGCAGAAAAACAGCCCCAAAGCATGATGTTTCCACCCCCATGCTTCACAGTAGGCATGGTGTTCTTTGGATGCAACTCAGCATTCTTTGTCCTCCAAACACGACGAGTTGAGTTTTTACCAAAAAGTTAGATTTTGGTTTCATCTGACCATATGACATTCTCCCAATCTTCTTCTGGATCATCCAAATGCTCTCTAGCAAACTTCAGACGGGCCTGGACATGTACTGGCTTAAGCAGGGGGAGACGTCTGGCACTGCAGGATTTGAGTCCCTGGCGGTGTAGTGTGTTACTGATGGTAGGCTTTGTTACTTTGGTCCCAGCTCTCTGCAGGTCATTCACTAGGTCCCCCCCCCCCCCCCCCCCCCCGTGTGGTTCTGGGATTTTTGCTCACCGTTCTTGTGATCATTTTGACCCCACGGGGTGAGATCTTGCGTGGAGTCCCAGATCGAGGGAGATTATCAGTGGTCTTGTATGTCTTCCATTTCCTAATAATTGCTCCCACAGTTGATTTCTTCAAACCAAGCTGCTTACCTATTGCAGATTCAGTCTTCCCAGCCTGGTGCAGGTCTACAATTTTGTTTCTGGTGTCCTTTGGCAGCTCTTTGGTCTTGGCCATAGTGGAGTTTGGAGTGTGACTGTTTGAGGTTGTGGACAGGTGTCTTTTATACTGATAACAAGTTCAAACAGGTGCCATTAATACAGGTAACGAGTGGAGGACAGAGGAGCCTCTTAAAGAAGAAGTTACAGGTCTGTGAGAGGCAGAAATCTTGCTTATTTTCCACCATAACTTGCAAATAAATTCATTAAAAATCCTACAATGTGATTTTATGGATTTATTTATTTATTTTGTCTGTCATAGTTGAAGTGTACCTATGATGAAAATTATAGGCCTCTCTCATATTTTAAGTGGGAGAACTTGCACAATTGGTGGCTGACTAAATACTTTTTTGCCCCACTGTATTCACCTAGTCAATTCAGGGAGTTGAACTTGCAACTTTTCGGTTACTGGCACAACACGGTTAGCTGCTAGGCTACCTGCCGCCCTTCACTCACACAACACTCATACTGTTTAACAACACCATTCTACCATGCTTGCCCTACATTCACAGGTACCACTCACGAAAGAGCAACATACACACTCTGTCACAACAAGCACAATGAAACATCGGCACATACATTATTGTTTGTCTATTTATTTGGATCCTCATTAGCTAAAGTGTCAGTTCCTCTTCCTGGGGTCCACAACAAACCCACAACATGACAAGTAACAGAACACTGGTACACTGATTGACAAGGACAGTCACACAATTTGAAAATACAACGATATACAAACAATACAACAGAGAAATGATACCCGAACCAAGGGTGTCGTTCATGCTGTCACACCCACTCATAGACGTGCAGGATCTTCTACATTCACGTATCCTCATTCAATGCACAACTAAATCACAGGGACACATTTACACACTTCGACACACTTCAACACACTTTAACACACTTTTTCAATTTACCACAAAACACCTTGTTAACCCACCAAAACTCACAATGCATGCCCACGTACACACACACAAACACACACACACAAACCCCATTGTGGTGACGCACAAGGTCACACTCTCACAATGGTCTCTTATTGTTAATTGGCTGTTTAATCCTGTGGAATGTCTCTAATTAGTACACGCTGGCGGGTGAGGATCTTAATATGCTGCATTACAATAGACTGGCTGTAATGGGGATCTCAGACCACACTCTCTCACCTCCCATGCCCCAACACAAACACACAACACACACTCATACGCACGCGCACACGCACACATACACACATAGCAGAATCTGTAGACTGTTACAGTCACACATGCAAAGTCATTCATAATCATGATTTTCATTTCCGGCCAGGTTTCCAATTCAATGCGTTTATATTGATAAGCGAATAGAACATCTAGGACAGTTGAACCCTTGGAATTTACATACATGTGATCAATGACAAACAGATCATCATGAACTACAGTACACCATTCAACAGATCACAGTGCGAACAGTAAAACAACAACTCTATAATATGTCTGGATTCTATGCAGCCTGACTCTGATAAAACATTTCCTGATGAGGATAACAGCACCACCAAAGACGCTTATGATGACAAGGCCTTCAAGAGCCAAGCCTGTTCACTGTTTAAAGTGCAAGACTGAGGGCATGCTGGAAGCAGACACAGTCAGCACTGGGCCTAGTGACAGGTGTCATGCTGAGTAGAATGTGTGTAAGTGTGTACAGTGACATAGAGGTGGCAGTACTGATGCCAAGAGCTGAAGGGACAGAATAAGAGTGAAATGAAAAATATATGCACAGGTTAAATGATGCAGAAGAGTTGTAGAGAGGAATATTGAGAGGAAAGGAATGAGACAGAAAAGGGTGGAGGGAAAGGAGGTCAGGCAAGAAGAGGAGGGGGGGGGGCAGGAGTGGAGGGTGGACGTGTCGGGTGGTGGTGGGTGGGTCGAAGGAGGACCGGGCAGGGCAGCATCACTGCTGACACACTACTGCGGTCCAAATCCCAGCTTAGTGGGTCTAAAACAGGGCCGAGAAATCTCCCCCGAGGCCCCTAATGCTGAGACCGCTGTCACCCCCAATCACTCACACCTGCTTAATCCCCACGCCGTGACCCAACACTGACACACACACAGCCGCCCGCCCACAGCCACCGCACACCAACACCGGGTAGCCCATTGGCCCTGGCGGGGGGGCCGGTCCCAGCACTTGGTGACACGAGCTGGAGGGTCAACCTTCTGTGCCAGGGGGAGGGGAGAGGCGCAGGGGGGGGGAAGGGGGGAACCTTTAGTAGCTGGGTAGAATTGGGGTGGGCTTCAGTAGTGTTTAGCATAGTAGTGATGCTATAAAATGGTTTTAATAGAATGTACGATGTATGATGCACAGAGAGAGGGAGTGAAGGCGTTTAAAGAAACCAGGACACACATACTAAAATAACCATTTCCTCCTACAATGCAGATATCCTGGTTCTATTGTTCTTGTCATATCAAATGATAAGCATTTGTTTTCTTGTTTATTCTGCAGGTACTATGTGAGCAATATATCCTCTGTGCTCTGAGAATGCATTTGAGAGTCAGACATGCTCATGTTGCTGAAATCGGTCTCTTTTGTGTCTCCCTGTAGGTCCTGTCACTGTCTCTACCAACACGGCAGCCCAGAAAGGTCCAGAGAGCCACAAGCCTATGAAGACTCGCAGTGAATCAAAGTGTTGCAATGAATTAGGAGAGAGGGCCTGGATGAGAGCGGATGCAGGGGTTTCTTATGGCCTCACATAGAATGGTCTCACTTACTTAGAATGAATTGTCAAAGCTTCTTTCGGAAGTGTTAATCCTAATTTAACTGTCTGCAAACAAGCAAACAGATAAAGAATCAGATTAAGTGAATAATACCATTTGGTTTTATCAACATAAAGCTGAAACCCAGCCATGCTCAGGTTATGCTTCATATACTATACTGAACCAAAATATAAACGCAACATGCAAGAATTTCAAAGATCTTACTGAGCTACATTTCCATTTGACCTCATTTCTACCAGCATGTTAAATGTGCAACCAAAGGGAAAAAAAACTCTAGACCACCTTTACTCCACACACAGAGACCCGTACAAAGCTCTCCCTCGCCCTCCATTTGGCAAATCTGACCATAATTATATCCTCCTGATTCCTGCTTACAAGCTAAAACTAAAGCAGGAAGCACCAGTAACTCGGTCAATAAGAAAGTGGTCAGATGACGCAGATGCTAAGCTACAGGACTGTTTTTCTAGCACAGACTGGAATATGTTCTGGGATTCTATCGATGGCATTGAGGAGTATACCACATCAGTCACTGGCTTCATCAATAAGTACATCGATGATGTCGTCCCCACAGTGACCGTACGTACATACCCCAACCAGAATCCATGGATTACAGGCAACATTCACACTGAGCTAAAGGGTAGAACTGCCGCATTCAAGGAGCGGGACTCTAACCCGGACGCTTATAAGAAATCCTGCTACGCCCTCTGACAAACCATCAAACAGGCAAAGTGTCAATACAGGGCTAAGATTAAATCGTACTACACCGGCTCCGACGCTCATCGGATGTGGCAGGGCTTGCAAACTATTACAGACTACAAAGGGAAGTACAGGCGCGAGCTGCCCAGTGACAAAAGCCTACCAGATGAGCTAAATTATGTCTATGCTCGCTTCGAGGCAAGTAACACTGAAGCATGCATGAGAGCATCAGCTGTTCCGAGCTACTGTTTGAGAACTCTCTCCGTAGACGATGTGAGTAAGACCATTAAACAGGTCAACATTCACAAGGCCGCAGGGCCAGATGGATTACCAGGACGTGTACTCCAAGCATGTGCTGACCAACTGGCAAGTGTCTTCACTGACATTTTCAACCTCTCCCTGTCTGTAATACCAACATGTTTCAAGCAAACCAGCATACTTCCTGTGCACAAGAACACTAAGGTAACCTGCCTAAATTACTACCGACCCGTAGCACTCATATCTGTAGCCATGAAGTGCTTTGAAAGGCTGGTCATGGCTCACATCAACACCATCAAACCCTAGACCCACTCCAATTTGCATACCACCCCAACAGATCTACAGATGATGCCATCTCTATTGCACTCTACACTGCCCTTTCACACCTGGACAAAAGGAACACCTATGTGAGAATGCTATTCATTGACTAAAATTCAGCATTCAACACCAAAGTGCCCTCAAAACCCATCACTAAGCTAAGGACCCTGGGACTAAACACCTCCCTCTGCAACTGGATCCTGGACTTGATGACGGGCCGCACCCAGGTGGTAAGGGTAGGCAACAACATCTGCCACGCTGATCCTCAACACGGGGGCCCCTCAGGGGTGCGTGCTCAGTCCCCTCCTGTACTCCCTGTTCACTCATGACTGCATGGCCAGGCACGACTCCAACACCATCATTAAACTTGCCGATGACACAACAGTGGTAGGCCTGATCACCGACAACGACGAGACAGCCTATAGGGATGAGGTCAGAGACCTGGCCATGTGGTGCCAGGACAACAACCTCTTCCTCAACGTGATCAAGACAATTGTGGACTACAGGAAAAGGAGGACTGAGCACGCCCCCATTCTCATCAACGGGGCTGTAGTGGAGCAGGTTGAGAGCTTCAAGTTCCTTGGTGTCCACATCACCAACAAACTAACATGGTCCAAACACACCAAGACAGTTGTGAAGACGGCACGACAAAACCTATTCCCCCTCAGGAGACTGAAAAGATTTGACATGGGTCCTCAGATCCTCAGTAGGTTCTACAGCTGCACCATCGAGAGCATCCTGACTGGTTACATCACTGCCTGGTATGGCAGCTGCTCGGCCTCCGACCGCAAGGCACTACTGAGAGTAGTGTGTACAGCCCAGTGCATCACTGGGGCCAAGCGTCCTCCCATCCAGGACCTCTATACCAGGAAGTGTCAGAGGAAGGCCCAAAAAAATTTCAAAAACTCCAGCCACCCTGGTCATAGACTGTTCTCTCTGCTATCGCATAGCAAGCGGTACCGGAGCACCAAGTCTAGATCCAAAAGACTTCTAAACAGCTTCTACCCCCAAGGCATAAGACTCCTGAACATCTAATCAAATGGCTAACCAGACTATTTGCAATGCTCCCCCCTTTTACGCTGCTGCTACTCTCTGTTTATTATCTATGCATAGACACTTTAATAACTCTACCTATATGTACATATTACCTCAATTTCCTCAACTAACCGGTGCCCCCGCACATTGACTCTGTACTGGTGCTCCCTGTATATAGCCTCGCTATTGCTATTTTACTGCTGCTCTTTAATTATTTGTTACTTTTTATTTCTTATTCTTTTTGGGGGGGATTTTTTTCTTAAAACTGCCTTTTTGGTGAAGGGCTTGTAAGTAAGCATTTCACTGTAAGGTGAAATTGTATTGCATGTGACAAACATATTCGGTACATGTGACAAATAAAATTTGATTTGATTTGAATGAAATCAGTGAATTGAAATATATTCATTAGGCCCTAATCTATGGATTTCACATGACTGGGAATAAAAATATGTATGTTGGTCAAAGATACCTTATAAAAAAGATAGGGGCGTAGATCAGAAAAGCTGTCGGCATCTGGTGTGACCATCATTTTACTCACGCAGCACGACACATCTCCTTCGCATAGAGTTGATCTGGCTGTTGATTTGTGGCCTGCGGAATGTTGCCCACTCATTTTCATTGGTTGTGTGAATTTGCTGTATATTGGCGGGCACTGGAACTCGCTGTCGTACACGTCAATCAAGAGCATCCCAAAAATGCTCAATGGGGGACATGTCTGGTGAGTGTGCAGGCCATGGAAGAACTGGGACATTATCAGCTTCCAGGAATTGTCTACAGATGGGGCAGTGCATCATCATGATGAAACATGAGTTGATGGCGACGGATGACTGGCACGACAATGGGCCTCAGGATCTCATCACGGTATCTCTTTGCATTCAAGTTGCCATCAATAAAATGCAATTGTGTTTGTTGTCTGTAGTTTATGCCTGCCCATACCTTAACCCCACCGCCACCATGAGGCCCTCTGTTCACAACCTTGACATCAGCAAACCGCTCGCCCCCACATAACACAATACATGCTGTCTGTCATCTGCCCGGTACAATTGAACCCGGAATGAATTAGTAAAGAGCACACTTCTCCAGTGTTCCAGCTGCCATTGAAAGTGAGCATTTGCCCACTGAAGTCGGTTACGACACCGAACTGCAGTCAGGTCAAGACCCTGGTGAGGACAATAAGCATGCAGGTGAGCTTCCCTGAGACTGTTTCTGACAGTTTGTGCAGAAATTCTTCAGTTGTGCAAGCCCACAGTTTCATCAGCTGTTCGGGTGGCTGGTCTCAGACTATCCCGCAGGTCAAGAAGCCAGATGTGGAGGTCCTGGTCTGGCGTGGTTGCAGTTGTGAGGCCGGTTGGACGTACTGCCAAATTCTCTAAAATGACGTTGGAGGCGGCTTATGGCAAAGAAATTAACATTCAACTATCTGGCAACAGCTCTGGTGGACATTCCTGCAGTCAGCATGCCAATTGCACGCGCCATTAAAACTTGAGACATCCGTGGCATTGTGTTGTGTGACAAAACTGCAAATTTTAGAGTTGACTTTTATTGTCCCCAGCACAAGGTGCACCTGTGTAATAATAATGCTGTTTAATCAGCTTCTTGATATGCCACACCTGATATGCCACACTTCTCACTAATAGGGATGTAAACAAATGTGTGCCAAAAAATTGAGAGAAACAAGTGTTTAGTGCATTTGGAACATTTCTGTGATCTTCTATTTCAGTATATGAAGCATGGGACCAAGAGTTTACATTTTGATTTTATATTTTTGTTCAGTGTATATAGTGAAAAAATAATAGCACATCTATCCAACTATCTCTGATGTACTGTGTAGTGGTGCACTTTATCTCTAGGTACAGTGCATTCTGGAAGTATTCAGACCTCTTTACTTTTTCCACATTTGTTATGTGGAATTATGTTACAGCCTTATTCTAAAATGGATGAAATACTAAATGTTCCTCATCAATCTATACACAATACCCTATAAAGAGAATACAAAAACAGGTTTTTAGAAATGTTTTCAAATGTATATAAAAAAAATAAAAAAAACAGAAATACCTTATTTACATAAGTATTCAGACCCTTTGCTATGAGACTCGAAATTGAGCTCAGGTGCATCCTGTTTCCATTGATCATCCTTGAGATGTTTCTACAACTTGACTGGAGTCCCCCTGTGGTAAATTTAATTGATTGGACATGACTTGGAAAGACACACACCTGTCTATATAAGGTCCCACAGTTGACAGTGCATGTCAGAACAACAACCAAGCCATGAGGTCGAAAGAATTGGCTGTGCAGCGATGCTCCCCATCCAACCTGACAGAGCTTGAGAGGATCTTCAGAGAAGAATGGGAGAAACTCCCCAAATACAGGTGTACCAAGCTTGTAGCGTCACACCCAAGAAAACCTGAGGCTGTAATCGCTGCCAAAGGTGCTTCAACAAAGTACTGAGTAAAACGTTTTTTTAAACATATTTTGCATTCTTATTATGGGGTATTTAGTGTAGATTGATGAGGAAACATAACAATTTAATACATTTTAGAATAAGGCTGTAACCTAACAAAATGTGGAAAAAGTTAAAGGGGTCTGAATATTTCCAAAGGTATTTATTTAATAAACGTATCTGCCTGCTTTTGTATTGGTCTCTCCTGTCTGTAGAATGCCTACTGTTGTGTGTTTATGCTGGTGTTAATCTGTATGGAAGCTATTCGTACTGTATATATTTTAGTGTGCGTCTGTGTGTACAGATTGAAAGGTGTGGTACAGTAATTGACAAGGACACTGATCCGGTGGCTAGATTAGGTCAGTGTGGGTGGAAACTAGGAATGAGGGACAGCTATTCCTGAACTGGAGAATATACTGTATATATATATATATATATACCAAGATTTTTCTGTCCTGCTGCCTGACCCACTCGCACACAAATTGATGTACACAATAGATAATTACCCTAATTTACTTCAGAGGACAACAACCCTGTTAAGCATTTCTAACCAGGTCCTACTTTTTTATATTATTAGCAGATTTGTTTGCAGACTTGTTAAAATTAACTACACCTACGATATAACATAGGTATGTGCATAGGAATTATGTGGACAACGCCTGAATCACCATAATGAACAGGTTTCTACTAGTTTCCTGAACAAGCTAAGCAACTTGGTGGAAAACACACATACTTGTTCAGGGGGATTTCTAAAAGTCAAGAAGGCCGATTCGATCTTTATGTTGATTTGTCCTGTCCCGTGTCCACCCCTGTGAGATATGTGCTATTCTGAGGCCCTTGCATGCTTGCTGTCTCAATCATATATTTTCACTTTAACTGTTCACTTCTAGCTGTTCATTAGGACAGACTTTCACAACTTCTACAATAAAACAGAATCTCAATTGGTGTGAATGTTGAAGAGAATGCATGGGTCTCTGAGGCTGAGCCCAGTTGTTTTGCTAGTGTTGATGTAGTTATCAATGGGATGACTGATCAAATAAAGAAGCAAAGCACCTTTTGAACATTCTCTATAGGGATGTTCTCTCTCTCTCTGATCTGAAGACATCACATAAAAACAGGGACACAGAATGACACTGTGCTCTAGGCCTAACTTACCACAGCGGGGAACAAATATCTGATACAATGCTGTTTCTGTAAGGTTTCAGTTTTATCTCAGATAGAGCAGCACAGCTCTAAGGATACCCCTCCATCCATAGTCTTCACTTCATTCAGAGTATGGCTTGTCTTTATGGCTCATTGTTGAAATGTGGTACTTTACTGCCCTCTATTGGTCGTTTTTTAGCTCTAAATTACGAGAACAAACCATGTTTTTAATTTGTATTATGTTTTTCCATTGCCTCAACTCAGTACTGGACACTTCTGTGTAACTCCTTTACACAAGGATTTAGTGCATTCAGAAAAACACCAGATTGTGATGGTAATAGCAAACAAACCTAACTCAGGATTGTTCACAAGAATTTCGCTATACCCGCAATAACATGTGTATATGACAAATAATATTTAATCAAATGTGTGCTTTTTACAGCTCTGGCCATAATATTAAATCTGTTAGTAGTAACTGATTCAGTCAATGAACTAAACAAAACTGAGACGTGTAACATCCATTTATTACCACATATGAGAAATCTGGAAATTACAAACATTGTTTTATTTAAACATCTTAACATTTCAAATTCCAATTAAGAAACAAAAATGATTTTAAGTTAAAAGGGTGACACAACCTGAGAAGCAAAGGGGGAGGTCTAAATATCCGTGACCATTCCAATTACAGCTCACATAACATTAACATTCATGATCACTTTACCAATTAGACTGTTTTTGGTTTGCAAGAGAGCATTGACCACCAGCTCCATAAACCTCACAACAAGGCCCCTCAGGAGTGATCACAAAGAACACTGGATTCACTATTTGTTTGCAAAAGCCTTAAAATGCTGTCTCCAATTATTTATCGCAGAAATTTGAGAATTCAAAGACAAAGGGAAAATAGTGCCAATATAAGAGGCGATGAAATGAGAATGAACAATCTAGAATCCCCTTTGACAGCTAAAACAAATCACAAGCTTCAACACCAGTAGAAACGATAGCTTACGTCAATTTTGTTTTCTGTACAACATTTTATTTGAATCCACCTCCATTTCATTCACAAATCTTTTATCCACTATGAAATATGTGCGTAAGCATAAAAAATAATACCCATGATAATGATCAATATTGTAATAAACAATTGCTCCAGAGATGTTTTTGAATTGTATACAATTTGCTGTGCTGATCAGAATCTACACGCTCACACACAAGGGGGGGGGGGGGGGGGGCTGGACTCTCGTTCATGTGTTGCCATGAAAGATACCAGCTCAGTCTCTATTTCACTGGAAGAGTGGGGAAGGAGGAAGGGGACTAGGGCAGTTGTTCTAGCACCCTGCAGAGAAAGAGGTACTCCACTCTGCAGACAAAAACCTAACCCCATCCTCCTGCGACCACAACCTATGTCAGATTCCCTGTCTTGTTTTATCTGATCTCTCCACACGGCATCATGACAATTTGATGGTGTGATGGTGGGGGATCTGACCAGCAACAAGCAGGTACATGCACAAAAGAGTACCCTATAATAGTCTGCTGCCGAGAGTACTAAGAAAACACCACTATACACATTATTCTTATCATAATCATTGTTTCTCTAAATCACTACCAACATAAGAGGAGAGGGGGAGGGAAGGGGAGGGCAGACTGTTGAGGGGAGGAGAGGTAAATCAGGTAGGCGTCTAAGCACGCTCCCCACGGATACGACGGGCCAGCTGGATGTCTTTGGGCATGATGGTGACACGCTTGGCGTGTATGGCGCACAGGTTGGTGTCCTCAAACAGACCAACCAGGTAAGCCTCGCTGGCCTCCTGCAGACAACAAAGAACAGGTTGGAGAAACAGCTCACAACAACACACTTAGAGTGTGGACAATATCAACCTGTAAAATTATATTTTGTCATACATTCAGGCACATGATCGAAGCATTCCTCTTTAGTGTGTGATTTAAAAAAAAAGTAATAATGCAATTATAGTCTTCCTGCCTCGAACTTGAGATATGTGGTTTATGACAGCTTGTGTCCCTTAGTTGGGGTTAGCACTGACCTGCAGGGCCCCAATGGCTGCACTCTGGAAACGCAGGTCAGTCTTGAAGTCCTGAGCAATTTCTCTCACCAGGCGCTGGAATGGCAGCTTGCGGATCAGCAGCTCAGTGGACTTCTGGTAACGACGGATCTCACGCAGGGCCACAGTACCAGGTCTGGAAGGAAACACACACAGTTAGAACAATCCCATGACTAACACCACTGTATGGATTCATTACAGAAATCCAGAGTCAAACATGTCATCAAACTCTTTAGGCCTAAATCCTTCTCTCTTGCATCAGGTGGTGATGGAGTCATAATAAGGAACATTAGTGTGGCTCAGGGACAGAGGGCAGCTTTGGCAAGACCTTTCAGCCTCACTGTTACTCTCACCTGTAACGATGGGGCTTCTTGACCCCACCAGTAGAAGGGGCACTCTTGCGGGCAGCTTTGGTGGCCAGCTGCTTACGTGGGGCTTTGCCTCCAGTAGATTTACGGGCTGTCTGCTTGGTACGGGCCATGGCTCCTACAAATCACCTGAACAAAGGGGAGAACCACAAAAATTACTATAGCTTACACTTTCATTGCAATTATACCTGATAATAAGTAACTGGATTTGTATTCATCCATTACCTTAGCTGATTCAAAACTTTCACAAAATGTGAAAATCCCCAAGATTATTTCTGTACAGTAATTGGGTGTTCCACTCACTGTCATTGAACACATCTAGAACCAAAAAAAGTGTTGAGAGTCTACAACATGAATTTTCCCAATCAAAGTCGAGTGGGCCAATCAATCAATCAATCAATGGGGGAAAACGGCGGCATTGGTTGGTTAGTCAATCTTATTGTGTAAACATATGACTAAGACCAATCAGCGTATGTTCTGTCACGAGAAGGCGCAATCTACAGCTCCTAGACGTTGGTTGCCCCGCCCACTCCGCTGTGACGATGGCGGCTGCTTGATGCGCAACCGGGATAAAGACCATAGGCAGAAGAGCAAAGGAGTACCACTAAAACTTTGATATTTAAATAAACAGCTGTTTTACAATATCATCAAACAACTAATATACATAAAAGACATCTCAGAGAACTCGTATGTAGGCACATAAACGGACTTCGACCACCAATGCCTGCGTACAACCGAAGTGAACCCGCGCATAATTTGAATTTTTTTTTATCCAGTTGCACTAGCTGTAGAAAAGGCTGCAATTCTGTGCCGTTTCGACAGTGGGGTTTGTTATTTTCCTCTACGACGAAAACGAGATGGATCTCCAACAAAATTACACCACAATTGAAGCAATTTGAAACTTTTCGAATGTGAAGATCACGTAAATTAAAAGCAGTCGAGTGTTTGACTTACCTACACCAAAAGTGGTTAAAAAGAATGTGAGAAGTGTTTAGCTTGTCTGGCGGTGTCAGTATTTTCTTCCTCGTATCCACAATGGGAACAACCGTCCAGCGGGAAAATGGCCGCTATGTCAATCATTTCTCCCAGAATGCCATAGTGTATACAAACATTTCTAGTTTCGTTTCATTTGTGGTGCTTCAGACACATCTTTGGATATTTTTTTGTACGCCACTAAATGTTACTTTATATCAGTCTCCAAATTTCATATCCGAACATATAGCATACTTGCTATCAATATTTTTCTCAAGATGTTGTGGAAACGTTTTGGCTTTTCAATTTGCCATGCTCAAGAAAGCTATTATGCTGAAGTTATTGTGCATTTCTATATCGTACAACCTTACATTCACAAGTATTGTGCAAATGTCAGCCTGCAATGTCAAAGGTCTGGTTCCCAATCAGTGGTGTAAAGTACTTAAGTAAAAATACGTAAGTACTACTTTAATTTTTGGGGGTATCTGTACTTTAATTATATTTTGGACAAAGTGTTTACGCCACACAATATCCGACACTCTAAAGGACTTGTTACATTTTGAATGCTTAGGACAAGAAAAAGGTCAAATTCATGCACTTACCAAGAGAACGTCCCTGGTCATCCCTACGCCCTCTGATCAGGCAGACTCACTCCTCACATATTTAGCAGATGTCGTTGCGGGTGTAGCGAAATGTGTTCCTAGCGCCAACAATGCAGTAATAGCTAAACAATTCACACATCTTAATTCCATTATAAGAAATATATTAAGACGAGCAAAGTCTGAATGTGATGTAAAGATTTTGGACATGCTTGTAAATGATGCCGGAGTGCCCCTGGCTAGTCGTAAAAAAATAAAATTTAACGGTGCCGTGTGCTTAGTAAGGAATTTGATGAAGTATATTTAAAACCAAATACTTAGTCAAGTAGTATTATACTGGTGATTTTCACTCACCGTTTTCTATTTAAAAAATATTTACTTGGCAAGTAAAACAAGTGGGTACTTTTGCCATTGAATATGACAGTTCAAATAACATTAAAACGGTTCACTATTTAAAATACCATTGCCAGCAGCATACAACTCAGTACAGGCCAATCACTTCACTCAACCAGTTGTGGAACAGTAGTTTATCACCTTTGTATGAGAATTCTGGATTTTTACAAATATCTGCTTAAAAATGTAAAAAAAAAAAAAAAACGAAATCAGTGTGAAAAGGGCATCACAACCTGAGAAAGAAACTAAAATATTACCTGGATAAAAACATGGGAGAAATACATAAACATTGTGCTACATAGGCCTATGCAATATTTTGAATCATGCAAAGTCATATTTTTATTGATCAATTTCAGAACACAATTAACCATTTGTAAACGTATCACGTAAACAGTAGAAACACTAGTTGTAAAAAAAAATGATAAAGGGTACATGTAAAAACACCACATGTTTATCAATTAGAAAACCAACCCTGTCATAATGTAATAGTAGGAGGGGGAAATGCTTGCCCAAGATGCTTCATGCATGCACCCTTTGCTGTGCCGAGTTGCATACACAAAGGTGTGACTCAGATCAGCTTCAAAACAGATACAAAGTACCCTAAAAGTCTGCTGCTAAGAGAACTAAGGGGGACAAGACTACAGTTTACTTGTGTCACATCATTACTCAAATCAAGCTCCTTATAAGGATAAGTGGGAAGGGAGGAAAAGACAGACTGAGGTATATAAAAATAAAGGGGAGGCGTCTAAGCACGCTCCCCACGGATACGACGGGCCAGCTGGATGTCTTTGGGCATGATGGTGACACGCTTGGCGTGGATGGCGCACAGGTTGGTGTCCTCAAACAGACCAACCAGGTAAGCCTCGCTGGCCTCCTGCAGACAAAAAAAAAGTTGAATTCAGCTGACATGCATAAGCTCTCTTGGTATGGACCAATGCATTCTTTGAACATTTGGGGAGATGACTGCCAGTAGGTCACCACCTTAAGGGATTTTGGCAATGAGGCTCTTTATTTACTTCCCCAGAGTCAGTATGAAGAAAGTTTCTTGAGCCAATGCTAACTAGCATTAGTGCAATGACTAAAAGTTTACATCTATGAGCATGCTAGCAGATACCCATAGACTTTGTCATTGTGCTAATACTAACTAGCATTAGCTCGCAAACCCAACTAACTTTTTTCATACTGGACAGGCATATGGCATTCAGTAGTTCAGCCGACTCAGCAAAAGATGATAAAGGGCCTCATTGCCAAAATTATGAAGTTTCCCTTTGAGTGTACAGATTCCCGATAGGTCTGGTTTTAGTGTTATTTGGCAGGTTAACAGAAATCATAAACCCTGACCTGCAGGGCTCCAATAGCTGCACTCTGGAAACGCAGGTCAGTCTTGAAGTCCTGAGCGATTTCTCTCACCAGGCGCTGGAAGGGCAGCTTGCGGATCAGCAGCTCAGTGGACTTCTGGTACCTACGGATCTCACGCAGGGCCACAGTACCAGGTCTGGAGTAAAACACACAGTAATTAATTAGCCAGTGTGGTCCTTTACTCCATCTACACAATTATTAAAGGAGACCACGACACCAGGTGGGTGAAAGTCTGTTCAGGCACTATGCGTTCCATCACTCTCCATCACCTGTAGCGATGGGGCTTCTTGACCCCACCAGTAGAAGGGGCACTCTTGCGGGCAGCTTTGGTGGCCAGCTGCTTACGTGGGGCTTTGCCTCCAGTAGATTTACGGGCTGTCTGCTTGGTACGGGCCATGGCTCCTACAAATTACCTGAATAAAGGCAAAGTTGAGAAAGGAATGTTAATGGGAGTGTAACCAACTAGATATCAAATTGCAGCGTAAAACCATGTTAGCCTGATAAATGCCACGTGTCATACTTCCAAATGCCAAGCTTTTGAGGCATTTGATTTTAGGTGAGACATTTTAGCTCTATGAACCCATAAAAAGCACATTGTTTGGTCTATTAATGATTGGATACACTATCCAATCAACGGGGTTTAGAATAATCTGTTACATGTCATCTGATTACAAAGTTAACTAATGTTACCTTAGCAAAAATATTGTCATCCGATTAGATACTTTTGAAAAACAAGACGGTTACATTTAGAAATACTGTTATGACAAAATACATAACCATCTTTCTAATCTGACTTTCAATTCATCATTGGAAAAAGGCACGTTTAAATTTGTTCCACCTGATCACAAGAGACCACTAGAATGACACAAAGCGTTCGATGGGTCTTTTGTCTAACGATTCTAAAGGAAAATTAATCCAAATGTAAAAAGGAAGTAATCAGATTACGTAAATACTGGTTAATCCCAAAATTATATTAGAGTACAATTTGACAGGTAACTAGTAGCCGATACCACTTAAAGTAACCTACCAATCAACATGCTTACAATTTGATATTTGTTTACAACACGGATTGTACCCAAATCTGTAACTCAATTACGCAAAGATGAACATCAAATTGAGCGAATTACAGCGTAACGGTTTCATACAACTACCAATCGGGACTTGTTTAGTGATCTGATGGGCGGGATTTTCTTCCTTGTTCGCCAATGAGCAATGTTTTTCACCAAATAGGTCCCCGCCTCTTACGCATTGGAGACGATGGCTGCTGTAACAGGAACGTACTAACGGGAAGGAAAATTCGAATGTGTTTTACAAGAGGGTGACAATTAAAACGACGTTTAAACGAGGACTTTGTCGCTTTATACTAACAAACACATTGAAGATTGTTCTAAACACCACTAGGGATCGATTGAAAAACTTCAGTACTCAGAAGATCACTCAGAACCGGTGCATAACCGTGTCAAATTCGACAGGAATGCTTTGGTCTCTAGTTACTACAAGCAGATAATAGCTTGCTTTTTCGGTCGTCGAGCTTGGGTTTCCCTATGATCGCGGATTTAGTTGCAAAAAGATACTATCTAAAGAACAAAAAAAGTGAAAATTCACAAATACACAATTAAATATATATATTTCAAACACGACACTTACCTTTGATACAACAGCTAATGTTTAAATGTGAAACTGGTCTCGTGTCCTTATTTATTGCGTTGTTCCCACAACAGAATGGAGTCCTATATTGGGTTAAAATGGCAGGTTACCCACAATGCATCTGCTGCGACAAGAGATACCAACTTTTCTACACGTTTATCAATTGACCCATTCAATCAATTATCAATCATCTTAACTGAAAAATATGATCAATACATTCAGAAAAGCGTGATATACTACATAATGTGCGATGTTTTTAAAATGTATATTTATTGCATTGGCAGATATTGACCATTTAAATGTATGACATTTATGGACTAATTGAAGGTGTTTTATGGGACACGTGATTCCACGTGAGTGCACGAGACAAAATGTTTATAATTACAAAATTAGCAATTACTGGATTTCTGTTACCAAATTTGTTAATGTAAGAAATCAAACAACTTAGATTCTCAGATGACATTTCCTGGAAGGTTTGTGTATTGTGACAAACATTGCTTTAGTATTATAAACAAGTTTTAAATCACAAAAGTATTAAAATACCTAGCAAAAATACATAGCAAAAATCTTCATTTTATACATTTTGGGCCTACAAATATCTTATTTCCAGGGGTGGTTTTTACACAATCCCTCCTCGAGGTGGCGATAGAGGCCCATCAGCTCATGCTGAACCTCAAAAGAAAAAACATTCTACAGCTGATCCAGCAGAGCATGGACTGGAGACGTCGGAGGGCTACGCAGACGCTCGTTGAACTCCCGGGTACTGCTCTGGTAGTAGATTTAGCCAGAGAGGCTGAAAGCGGTGTCTAGCGGTTAATCTTTGATTAACAAACAATCAAAGTTTACTCGGTGTGGCGGCAGTTGGCACCGCTATGCTGAGACTGGGTGAGATAGTGATGATAGTGATGGAGAAGAAAGTGAAGCAAGTATGGAGCATGGAGGTCAGGAGGAACATAAAGTGGTTCTGAAGTTTAGGGAGGACAGAGGAGTTGGGGAGATGAGTACGATAAGGTTGACGGCTGTGATAAAGGAGTTGATTGGGGAAGTTGTAATGCTAATTAATGTGTTAAGAGATGGGAGCTTGTCGGTGTACTGTAAGGACATGGCGCAGAGGGAAGCAAATAGGGAAGTGTATGGTGGTGTCGAGCAGCGGGGAAGGATTGGGGAGCTGGGCGTTCCTCATTGAGGACCATGTATGTTGTATTGATCCGATCTGTAATAGACTATGGTAGCATAGCGTATGGTTCGACAGCCCGGACATCATTGGAAAGGCTAGATGTCATACAGGGATAAGGACTCAGAATATGTAGTGGGGCCTTTCGGATATCTCCCAGAGGCTGCATTACAGGTGGAGATGGAGGATATATGCCATTGCAGATTAGGAGACAGCAGCTGGCAATGAATTATTGGCTCACCCTACAGGGACATGGGGTGTCTCATCCTGCAAAAGGGATTTTACCGACATGCTGGGAACATGAGCGAAGACAGAACACAAGCTTTGGGTGAGTGAGTAATACCCAGGCGAAGGTGATGGGACTGTATGGAAGGGAGTTTGGTCCAATGGTAGCTATCCCTGTAAATCCACCATGGCTACTCCCGCCTCCAGTAGTTGATCTAGAAGTGTTGGAGAGACTACAGAAAGATAGGGAGGGTGTTGATCCATCTGATTTGTTTAATGGACGTCTGGATACAGTGTATCAGGATTTTGTTGCCATATACACAGATGGTTCAAAAGATCCGAGGACATGACGTTCTGGGTCAGCATTTGTAGTGCAGGAATGTGGGGTGAGAGTCAGGAAACGCATTACTGATCATCTGGCTGTATAAACGGCATAGCTGATGGCCATACCGTTGGCCTTGCAGTGGGTGGAGGAAGTCAAGCCAGACAGAGTAGTTATTCGCTCTGATTCATGTGCAGTGCTAAGGAGTCTCCAGTCCTTTAGGTCACGTAGCAGACAGGGCCTGCTTTATGAGGTACTATAAACCCACGGCAGGAAGGGACAGAAGAGAGGAGGCTATTTTAAAAAGATTAAGGGTGGGACACAGCCAGTTGAATAAATCCTTAAATGTGGGAGGAAAGCATCCAACAGGAAAGTGTGATTATTGCCAGGAAACAGAGACCGTGGAGCATATATTGCTACCATGTGGGCAGTATCAGAGGGAAAGAGAGAAGCTCAGATCTAATTTGAGGGAGAAATTGATACAGGAAATTAGTTTAAAGTGTATATTGAGTAGAACGTCATTAGATATTGTCTCAAATATTTTGTTGTCTTTTTTAAGAGCAACAGATCTGGCAGGTAGGATTTAGTTAATGCCTGTTTCTGGCCCACACTCCAGTACAGTAGCTGGCAGTAATGCACCATAATGTTGGATGTGGTAGGTGTGGTGAAGTTCTCGGAGCCAGAGGCTTGCACCGAGGGTCAGGATAAAGATGAGTCTGTGACAGTAGGAGTGACGTTTTTGGAAAAAGTGGACCCTTGCCTATTGGCAGATCCATTTTTGGTCTCAGGGCAGGTGAAAACAGAGTTGGGTGCTGTGGAATCGGTGAAGGTAACCAGAAGTGGTCTGGTGATAATTGTATGTGTTTCTGCTGGTCAGAGGGAGCAAGTGCTCTGTGTTAAGTGAATGGGGGCAAGAGATGGGGATTGTTTTGCACTCAAAAAAGGGGCGCCATTGAAACGAGTGATTTAATGGGGTCGTGGTAAATGTGAAAGCTGACCAACTGAAGGGGAAGATTCCCGGTGTTTGTGTTGCTCATTGTTTGGTGCAATGCAGACAGTGGCGTGAGTGGAGGAACAGAAGAGTCATTGTCTGTTCTTTTGAGTTTTGATGTTGAGTCTTTTTCCGACAGTGATGTTACGAGCTATTGTCCCGAATTCTTTACGTTGTTACGGGTGTCAAGCTTATGGGCATGTGGCATCAGTGTGTAGGAGGGAGGTTCCTAGGTATGAGAAGTGTGCAGAAGGGCATGAGAGAAAGGAATACGTAGCATTGGGGAAAGTAGTGGAATGTGTTCATTGTAGGGGTGCCCATTGGGCAGGGGATCAGAAATGTCCTGTGCGAGAGGGGCAGGTTGAGGTTTCCAAGATTATAGTAGTGCAGAAGTTGTCATATGCTGAGGCAGTGAAGAAAGTAGAGGAAGATGGGTCAAGGGGGAGGGATCCTGAGAAGAGTGGTGTGAGTAGTAGATCTGTACCAGTACAGAGGGATAAACCAACAAATGATATACGTTTCAGTAAGATTGGATTTTTGGCATTTATGGCAATGGTTATCAACTGTACTGCAGGGATGGAATGTAAGTCCAAGAAAATAAAGGTTGTGGTGTAAGCTGCAGATAAGTATTTGGGTGTGCGAGACTTGACATCAGAAGAGTTACAGGGTGTGTTAAGTGGTGGTGTCCCATCCTTTCAGGCTGTTGGCCTGAAGTAGGACTAAATAGATTTAAATAGTGGAGTATGGTATTTTATTTAGACATTATTATTATGTTTTTAGTAGTGTTAGATGGTAGGGTATTTGTTGTATTTATTTATTTTGTATTTTTTTCAAGCAAGGTTTAAGGGAGTTATACTCCAGTCTAGTAGGTGGCGGTAATGTAACATTTATTGGATGCCAACTGCCGTTAAAACCTCATCAAAGAAAAGAAGGCTGATCCGGTATGATGGCGGCGGTTAAGAGACTCAAACGCGTGGCAGCGTTGCAGCCAGGATTCATATCTTTTAAATCGTCGGCCGAATCAGATGACTTGAACAGTGGCCGGAGGAAGCGTGTGAATAAGAATAAGAAAAAGAATTGGAACAAACACAGTGATATTCAAGATGTTGAAGAGTTTTTGGATGACGTGAGACTTCAGGAAAGAGCTACAGGGTGAGCAGCATGTTTGCCAACAGAGCTAGCTGTCTTGCTAGCTTTTATTACCTGCTAATAAGCGTATATTTGTCAGGTATTGCGACATTATCAAACATCTGATTATTCTAGCAAGCTAGGTTTGCATGTCAATCAGTCCAGGTCAACATCTTTCAAAAATGGAAGTTGTACCTTGCAATGCTAATGTACACGTTGGGTTGTTTATTCTAATTAGCAAGCAAGCTAAGCTGGTTAATCAAGGGAGTTGGCTAGATTACATGTTTAAAAAACAAAAAAAACTATGTCCTACCTACGTTCCAAACTATAATCACCCTCATAATTATCCAACCTTGAGCAACACACCTAAACTGAATCGTTTCTTAACCTGTTTACTAGTAACGTTATGATTCGGCTGCTTTTATGTAACGTTACTTAACGTTAGCTAGCTAACGTTAATACTTATATTTAGAGTTTAACACATGCTTTATGCCGTAACTACATATTTTGATTCAAATGGAATTACCTAGTTAAACTTTTTTTTAAATATTTTATTCGACAGAGGACTGATATCTGAGAAGCCAGATGATAGCCTGTTCTTTGTGGACATCGGAGAGCAGAAGAAAAGTGTCCGGCCAGGTAAGCAATATCACTGTTTACGTCAAATATATTTTCTGCTTCAACTTTGTTAATGTTTGAAGTGTCAAATCACTGAAGTTTGTGTTTTCTGTGTCTGCTAGAAGTCCAAGAGAGAAAGAAGGGGAAGAAGTCAAAGTCACGGCCCCTGAGGATAGACCTGATCCTGCAGCATGACTCCTTTGTCCCTCCGCCTAAAGAGTGAGTTTTTCTGATATACCCTGACAATTGCCCTCTCACCCCCATCCTTCCCTGGCCCTTAGCTGGAGATGGTTTGGCCCGGTTCAGTCAGCTTGCGCATGGCACAGTGTCCAGTGATGAACCCATCCTTGCGCTCACAGTATTTCCTTGGGAATGTGAAGACAATCATGGAACTCAGGGAGCTGTTGTGTGAACAGCCTCCTGGGAACTGAGGGCAATGTGCTGTTTCCCCTCTACTGGGTTGTATTTACTAGTAATGAAATGGAAACAAACGGGAAGGGGACTACCTGAACTTGTCCAATAAGAAATACTTGTTTTTGTTTTCTGTTGCGAAAGGTTTTGCTAATGTGCACAAACTAATACTACGCAGATTTTCCCCCACTTTGTAAACTGGAGTCATGCAGCAAGGCTGTATATTGATAAGTACACAAGTGTACTCTGGTTAGTTTATTTCTCATAATAAGCTGTGATTGTACACACTGAAGTCTTCAGGACACTATTTAAAATTCAGTTCCCTCCTCTCTCCCCAGTGTTTTGGCCTACCAGCAACCAAACGCAAAGAAACTCCGCCGCATTGCAGAGAATGCTGAGAAATTGGCGGCCATGGGTGTGTTGCCACGGAGACAGAAACGGCTCTTGAACCGCAGACCGGCAACTAAAACGTCAAAGGCAAAGACTGCAGCCAACAACTTCCCAGACAGACCCTATTATGACTTGTGGGGAGGAGAGGGTAAGTTTGTCTATTCAAAATGCTAAACTAAGTCAAATAAATAGTTGGAGTGTCAGTGTTTGTGACCACCTTTTATTCATATTGCAGCCAAAGAGACTGCAGATCCTTACTACCTTGAGCAAACAGGGAAAAGGCGTGTGAAGGTGAGACTGCAGCATTGTCACTGCCTTAAAGTTTATAGTTTCTCAGTATTGTATGTGCTGTATTGTGAAAAGGGATACTTAGGCAAATAGGAGTGTTTGTATATTTAATGTCTTACTGTATTTAAGTTTTAAACGCTGTCTTGTTCATTCTTAGCGACCAGAGAAGCTCAACGCAAAGCCCTCTATTCTCCCGGCAGTGGAAGTCATAGCCCCTGGAGGCTCCTACAACCCAGACTTCTTCTCCCATCAGGTAACTTAATACACGTAAACAGTGATTTTAAATGCCAATGCCAACTTATCAATGTTTCTGCTCCCATGATGTGTGTGGTGTTCTGTCTCTTCATGTTGAGTAATGCCGTGGTTGATGTATTGAAGTGCTGACCTTTTTCTCCCAGGCCTTGTTACTAGACGCCCATGAGGTGGAGGTGAAAAGGGAGAGAGCAGAGCTGAGAATAGAGAGACAGCTGGCTGTCAAACGAGAGGATACTGCCACTGAGGTACGTCAACAGACCCCCCCCACCCACCCACTGTTCATCATTACACAATTCAGACCTGTATGTGGTCCTTCAGCTCCATTTTGCCTGACCACCTTCTGTTGTTTCTCTGCAGGAGACAGTCTTCCAGGAACTAGTGGAAGGGTTAGTGGAGGAGGAGGAGGAGGAAGAGCAGGAGGAGGATGTTTCTATTCGTGGTGGCTTGCAGCAGGAGAAAAAGACAGAGAAAGAAAGGAAGAGAGAGCGAGCTGACAAGATAAAGGCATGCAAGACTACAAAGCCTTTTCCCCCTAATGTGCTCTAGCCTTTCCCCTCCATGTGCTAGCTTAGGATCTGACCGACGGTGTCTCTTGTGCTGTTCAGTCACAACAGAAGCAGGCGGCAAGGGTGTTCACTGACAAGAAGCAGCAGCTCTTCCAGCTGCGCTCCATCCAGGCGACCCTGAAGAGGCGGGAGCAGCGGACCAGAGAGAGGGTGGCCCAGCGGAAGGCCAACCAGGAGGCAGAGAAGTCCATGCCCCGACGTCTCGGCAGACTCAAGTCAGTACCTCTACAAGAATGCCACTATTCTCATCTACCATCTTGGTTGTTTATTACAATTTATATCTAGGGTGAGATGCAACAGGTCCTCCATAGAGCTTCCTGGACAATTTGAAAAGCAGGTAAAACGCATCCTAGTATGAACTGGAAGAAGCCTTAGACATTTCAATAACAATGGGCTCCAGAAAAACCTATACCCCATTCCAAAACCAAATCATTTAGCCTGATTTCCATAGTGCTGCTTTCCCCTTAGTGTGAGTTTCGTCTGTGCCGTTGTCCTCTCTGTGATCTCCATACTCTGTCTGAACTTGGCCCCCACATATCTCCCCAGGTTCCAGGCTCAGGATCTAGAGATCCAGCTGAGTGATGAGATTCCTGGATCCCTGCGGACACTCAGGGTTTGTGACTGACCATCCCTCTCACTGTCTGCAATGCATTCACACTGGGCTGACCTTTTGAACTCATGTACATGTGTGTGGAACTGAAATGCTGAAAAAGTTACCGCATAGCAACTTAATTCACAATAATGTCACATGCTGACCCGTTTTGGAGCAAGGATTTACTGATGTGTACTGACATGTTTCCCTTCTCCACATGTAATTATGTGTCCTGCAGCCAGAGGGCAGTGTCCTCAAGGACCGCTTCAAGAGTATGCAAAAGAGAAACATGATTGAGCCCAGAGAACGAGCCAAGTAAGTTATTCTCTCCCTTTCTGTAAAACAAACAGCATCTCATGTCAGGTATATATTTATACATAGTAGTTTGTGCATGTCATTAACTCATAACTTTCATAGTAGAACATTCTAGATTTGTTTGCATTATTGTCTGTTTCCAGAGAGGTATACTACAAAGCAGGATCTATGCGTTAGCCCATAATATTGTGAAATAACTTTTTTTTTTTTTGAAAGATGAGCTTTAAATTGGCTTGGTCTAATTGACCCAACAACCAAACACACATTTAGCTGTCTTAATGAACCAAAAAATAGTTACTTTTGTTGTTTTATCAAAGTTAGCTGGCTAACATGCGTTGTAGTATACCTCTCTTTTGGTTCAGTCAGCTTAATAAGCACGACGATGTCCAGTGATGAACCCATCCTTGCGCTCACAGTATTTCCACGGAAATGTGAAGACAGTCATGGAACTCAGGGAGCTGTTGTGTAAACAGCCTCCTGGGAACTGAGGGCAATGTGCTGTTTCCCCTCCACATCTCCTTTTGTTTTTATTATACACGAGAATATAGTCTTGATTTGATAAAGCCATTGAAGTGCTTTGATTGTGTGCTCCACCTCCTCCCGAAGGTTCAAGAGGAGACTCAAGGTGAAGTATGTTGAGAAGAGGGCCTTCAGGGAGATCACCTAGAGACCAAACAACCAACCTATGGAACTGTTCAGGACTGTGATGTCACTCACAACACAGCCTCACCCACCGCCACTGGGCGACAGCCAGCCAAAGAGCTACTATTTGCCCCCTCAAATGTCTCCAACCAACTCAGCCCCTTTTAAGTCAGTGATGGATTTGCCACCCTTTTAAATCTGTGTTGTTGGAAAATATTGAAGATCCAAGTCACCACCATTTGGAACATTATTTGCTGTGCAATGATATTTTCACGCACCAGCCCAATCCAGATGGTGCCTGTCAGATTCAGGGTCAGTTCTAATGCATTTGGATATTTAAATACACTGATTTTGGGTCTGTCGGCATCAGTTGGGGATGTTAAAGGCTTCAGAAGGGGGCTCTCTCCCGTCCCTCTCTCCCAGTTGGTGATCTTGTCTTTCGTTCTTGCAAAACCAAGATTAATGCCCTCATTAGAAGGAGTGGATTCCTGAGTGAATAACAAGGCTGTTAATGGAAGAACAATGTTTAAAGCCACTTGTCAACATGTGGACTTGGGTACATTCTTTCAGTTATCTGTTGTGTACAAAATCACTTGATTTGCTGTAATTTGACTTGATTTCATTAAAGCAAGTTAATTAATGAAATTGTTTTTATTTTTACTCTGATTATGCTATTTAAATCTGTTTGTGCTTCTCAACAAATAAGTCATGCATTATTAAGGTGTCTAGTATGATTGCAAAGAAGTTTCATATGATTTCTTAAAATTGTCTCAAGTCCACAAGCATAAGTCTCCAGATGAAATTTGAATATGGCACCAGAAGTCTATTCAACAGCTTAAAAACACAATACATTGTTGAAATTGTAAAAATATTTTTTGTAAGCAATGTTTAAAGGGTCTAGTTTACATGGTGTATCCATGGTGCTTGTGGTATATAAAAATATCTAAGTGGCCGTGTGAATAGTTTCTCAAATGTATTATTCAGTGCCTATAGAAAGTACACGGCCCTTTTTTTTTGTGTTACATAGTGAGATTCAAATGGATTTTATTGTACATTTTTGTCCATTGTCTACACAAAATACTGTATAAGTGGATGAAATTATATTTTTTAAGATTCATGAAAAGGAACACTACCTTTAAGTATTCATCACCCTCAGTCAATACATGTTAACACTTTAACGGCAATTACAGCTGTGAGTTTTGGGAAAGTCTCTTAAGATATTTGGCCGTTCTTTTCACCATTCTTGACTACAAAATTGAAGTCTTGCCATAGATTTTCAAGCTGAATTAAGCCAACTGTAACCTGGCCACAAACATTCACTGTCTTGGTCAGCAACTCCTGTGTAGATTTGTGTTGTAGGTTGTCGCGCTGAAAGGTGAATTCATCTCCCAGTGTCTGGTGTGAAGCAGGTTTTCCTTTATGATTTTGCCTGTGCTGAGCTCCATCCCGTTTCTTTTCATCCTGAAAAACTCCAAGTCTTTGCCAATGTCAAGCATACTCATACCATGATGCAGCCACCACCATGCTTGAAAATGAGGCAGTTATTCAGTAATGTGTTGGATTTGCATTTAGGCCAAAAATAGTATTATTCCTTTGCTGTTTTTGTTGTCAGTATTACTTTAGTGACTTGTTGCATGCATATTTATATATATATGTTTTGGAATCTTTTTTATTGTGTATTGTTTTCACTGTCATTATTGTAGAGTCACATGTTGATCCATTCTCAGTTTTCTTCCATCACAGCCAACTCTTAAAATCACCAATGGCATCATGGTGACATCCCTAAGCAGTTTCCTTCCTGTCCTGCAGCTCAGTTCAAAAGCACGACTGCATCTTTGATGCGTCGGGGTGGTTTAATACATCACCCATAGCAGAATTATTAACTTGACAGGAAGGAATATTAACTTAACAATTAATATCTTAAAGAGATATTCAATATCTGATTTATTGTTACTCGTCTACCAATTACTGCCCATCTTTGAGGCTGTCAAAAAGGTCCCTGGTCTTGGTACTTGAATCTGCTTGAAATTCAATGCTTGACTGAGGGACCTTACAGATGTATGGTGGACAGAGGAAGGGGTAGTCATTCAAAAATCATGTCCACCACTATTATTTTACACGGAGTCCATATAATGTAGACTACATGGCCAAAAGTATGTGGACTCCAGGCTCGTTGAACATCTCATTCCAAAATCATGGGCATTAATATGGAGTTGGGGAGGAGGAGGACACCGACAGGGAGGGGAGACGTTAAACCTTAATTACATAAACCTTAATTACCCCTGGCCAGGCAGTATGGAAGTATCCCCTGGTCCCGTGGGTGCCTGGAGCTCCGACAAAGCTGCTTATCCCTTAATCGGGGTGCAAATGTAATCTTTTACCTAAAGAGTGGCCCACGGCCCACCTCTGATCCCGCACCGCTAATCCCTGTGCCTTCCAGCCAGGCAACCTCCGGTGCCCACGTCACCCTGCCCCTACCCACAGTAGTTACACTCAACACACTGGTGCCTCTGAGACTGTGCCTGTAGTAAACCATACCTATGGTATGGCTATTTCACAACGCAATGGACAATAATGTTCTTGTTTAATCTATCGATGCTATCAGCAATCTTGGTTCACCATGACCTTCAGTCATTCTGAGTGTACAGATTTACGTGTGTGTTTGAGAGCGATGGTTTTCATGTTTATCTCCTATTCTCCCTCACCACATACATGTGCGAGCCGTTGATGGAGTCAGATTGCATTAGCATGAGGTAGATGACAATGGTGCGCCGTGAGTGGAGCAGAGCGTTACACATTATGAACGCTCTCACTGCTCACCTGCATCACTTCATTATAGTGTGTCGACCCGGCTCCCTGAGCACATCGGTGTGCTGAGTCAGCAACCATCAGTCCTCTCACCTATAGTCCTATATACCAGTCTTCGAGCTGTCCTTTCTCAAATACACACGAATAGTGAAGGTGAGTACATCATCCCCTCCCCTACAGACTGCACAGGTACTGACCATAGGTCACTCATTCAGGACATGATTATGTCAAAGACCCTCTTGGGAGATATTTATGGTCTTCACCTGAACCTCACAGTGGATGTTTTCTTGAACGTGAGAGGATGGGTAACAGTGATATGAACTGTGTACAATACAGTAGCTTTACCAGTCAGTCCCACGGCTGTATTCATCTGGGAGGATACGGGTCTGGATCCTGAAGAGAGGGGGGTGCATCACCTGAGTAAATCACTCTAGATCCAACAGGCTCGCACAGTCACTGCAGCATTAAGACTTTTCCCACATTGCTCCAAACGTCGAATATCATCTTCCACCAGAGAATTAGCAAGTGTTTGTGCATTTGAGAGTGACCATAACAGCAAAGGTGACCACGACAAGTCTTCTACATTTGCATCCCCCAACACCATGCCAGTGCCAATAAACACAGTTGTCAATGTGAACGCTCTGTGTACACACAGAAGGTGAGAGGAGAGGTAGAACAGGCACACCAGCAGGTGGGGAAAATGGAGGGATGGATGAAAGGCAAGGCTGGAAGAGAGTGATAATGGAAAATGGTTTGTGTGTCGGTTGTGTTGTATTTGGAGTGGAACAGTGAGAGATGAGAGATGAGAAAGGAGGGGATAAACAGAGCAATGGAGGGAGGGAGGAGCAGAGCGATGATTCCTCTCTAATCCTCTGGACACGCGCGAACGGGGTGGCTGCAGACAGACCGAGAGTGTAAGAGAGTGAGAGGGGGTGGGCAGGTGGAGACGGAGAGAGTGTGAAGTCAAACTGTGAGAGGAGCAAGATGAAGGCAGAGGGAGGGAGGAGGAGAAGAAGAGCTATTATTCCTCTAGCACGCTGAGAGAAACCAGTGGGGAGCGTTCCTTACGAGCAGAAGCGAAGCAGCTATTCACTCTCTGCCAGAGTGAGAGAGGGGGAGAGCGAGCGATAAACGAGAGAGAGAGAGGTACGCTACTCCACTGACAGTGTGAACAGAACGATGAGAGAGGGAGGGTGAAGCAGAAAACTAGACAATGTGGAGGGAGAGCGGTAGGTAGCAGCTTGTTCGGGAGAGGTGGAGAGAGAGGCAGAGAAGCACAAGACTAGCCACAGGGCAGGAGAGAGAGAGGACGGAGGAGAGACATTGGAGGGAGGGAAGAGGAGGATGAGGGAGGAGTGGAGCGAGAAGACAGACGCTGATCTTTAACTGTTGAGAACAATGTGCGAGCGTGTGAGCGTGAAGTGTGCTTGTGAGACTGGGTGCGATGGATCACTGTTCCTGCACACTGTAAGTCTCAGTGCATGGCAGGGCGTTTAGAGTGTGTGAGTCTGGTTTCATTGTGTTTTACCAGACACAGCACAGTGGCTGAGGGATTACGACAGCTGGGGAGAGAGTGTGAGGCTCTTCTATGTGTGTTGTGGTAGCGAGCAGGTGTGTGTGTGTGAAAGCAGCTGGAGACAGAGATAGGTAGAAAGGCCAGGTACACCTAGAGGGCAGGATCGCAGAGAGAGAGAACCCACGTGAGGGCAGAACTAGTGAAAACAGGGACACCAACTCTGCCACCAGATACAGTGCTTGTACGTGCACGCGCGTCTGCACGGCGGCACACAGAGAAGCACCGTTCCAGTCATCTCAGGTCAGCGCGGTGGGGGTGGAGCCAGGGTCCATTGATATCCACCAGGCAGCCATGGGGGCCCAGTGAGCTGTAGTAGAGGACGCCCTCTGCCCCCAGTCCCACCCAGCAGCAGCACTCTCGCTTCCCCTCCGGTGGGTAGACGAAGGTGAGCCTAGGGCACCTCGAAGCCCCGAAGGAGGGCCTACAGCGGGTTTCCTGTACCCAGAGGAGGAACCACGGCCATCATGGGGGAGTGGACCATCCTGGAGCGCCTTCTGGAGGCTGCCGTCCAGCAGCATTCCACCATGATCGGAAGGTAAGCAGCATACTGATATCTAGAGCAGAGGTATTCAAATCTGAGCCTGCAGGTCCAGAGTACTGCCGGTTGTGTTCTACCTGATAATGAATTGCACCCTGGTGTCCCAGGTCATTATCAGTCCCTGGTTAGAGGGAAATATTGAAAATCAGTAGTGGAACTGGCTTCAAAGTCCAGATTTTAATTGACCTGATCTAGAGGTTAAATTACATTACATTCAAAAGCTTTAATGTCCTTTTCACGTTGTCTTTGGATTCCATTCCGAAGGCTCAATCGCAAACACAATGGCCATAACATTAAAATTATACAAAAATAAAAATAAGAACTTACATGACCATTTTAAAAGGGCAGATTGTTAATAAATGTCTCTGGTGTTGGCTGCAAAGGGCACTCTATCCTCCATCAGTTTTGATGGGGATGATTAGAATATACTGTAGGCTAGGTATTGGATAGGGGGCTTATTGCAAGGATATTCTCTTCTGCATGGTCAGTTTGAGGCTCTCAATGAACCTTCCCCTCTGTGTGTCATCTCTATGTGTTGCAAATATGGTCTGATTGAGTCTGTGGCTTCCTGTCCAAAGTGGCTGATCAGAAGCTGAGAGGCTTTGTTTTAATCCTGTGGACAAAGTGATGGGATGTATGATGGAGGGAGGGGAGAATGGATGTGGGAGAATGGGGAGAGGAGAGATGCCATTGGTCCAAGGGGCTTCAGCTGTCAGAGTTTGAAACAGCACGAGGAGGCAGAGACCTCATTTGACTTTCGCCCAGTCCATTCCTCTCACTTTCTCCTCTCACTCTCTATTTTCTCTCTCTCTCTCTCTCTCTCTCTCTCTCTCTCTCTCTCTCCCTTGCACTCTCACACTTTCTCTTTCTCTCTTACTCTGAGTGTCATGTCCTAAGTGCAGAAGGCATCAGAGAGCGTGTTTTCTCAGAGCTGCATGCAGCAGAAAGTGGTCTCCTTTGCTATGGTGTCTTCTGGGAAGTCTCTACAGAAGGCTGTGGGGTTGGTTGTGTCCTCATTATGGGCAGTGTGGTCACTGGTCCTCCATGACATCTGCATAAGGATAAATTAATGCTCCAAGACTGCAGTGGAAAGTGTGCTCATTTGGCTTTGTGTGCGCCCCAAATGGCTCCCTATTCCCTACACACTGACTATACCAAACATTAAGAACACCTTCCTAATATTGAGTGGCACCCACCCCTTTTGTCCTCAGAACAGCCTCAATTCGTTAGGGCATGGACTCTACAAGCTGTCGAAAGCATTCCACAGGGATGCTGGCCCATGTTGATTCCACAGTTGTGTCAAGACCATTCTTGATACACACGGAAAACTGTTGAGCGTGGAAAAACCCAGCAGCGTTGCAGTTCTTGACACAAACCACAGCGCCTGGCACCTACTACCATACCCCATTCAAAGGCACTTCAATCTTTTGTCTTGCCCATTCACCCTCTGAATGGCACACATACACAATCCATGTCTCAATTTTCTCAAAGCTTAAAAATCCTTCTTTAACCTGTCTCCTTCCCTTCATCTACACTGATTGAAGTGGATTTAACAAGTGACATAAATAAGGGATCATAGCTTTCACCTGGATTCAGCTAGGCCAGTTTGTCATGGAAAGAGCAGGTGTTCATAATGTTTTGTACACTCAGTGTATAGTGCACTACGTATGACGATGGTCATAAGTAATGTAGTATACTATCAAGTGAATAGGGTGTATTTTGGGATGTACATTTTGTTACTCACTAAAGAGAAACCTCATTCATATCTGAGCTTTTGAGTTATTTTATTATATTACATATACACTACCGTTCAAAAGTTTGGGGTCACTTAGAAATGTCCTTGTTTTTGATAGAAAAGCACATTTTTTGTCCATTAAAATAACATCAAAATGATCAGAAATACAGTGTAGACATTGTTAATGTTGTAAATTACTTTTGTAGCTGGAAATGGCAGATTTTTTTATGGAATATCTACAAAGGCGTACAGAGGCCCATTATCAGCAACCATCACTCCTGTGTTCCAACGGCACGTTGTGTTAGCTATTCCAAGTTTATAATTTTAAAAGGCTAATTGATCATTAGAAAAAATATTTTGCAATTATGTTAGCACAACTGAAAACTGTTGTCCTGATTAAAAAAGCAATAAAACTGACCTTCTTTAGACAAGTTGAGTATCTGGAGCTTCACTGTTGACGTTGAGACTGGTGTTTTTTTTCTCCGGGTACTATTTAATGAAGCTGCCAGTTGAGGACTTGTGAGGCGTCTGTTTCTCAAACTAGACACTCTAATGTACTTGTCCTCTTGCTCAGTTGTGCACCGGGGCCTCCCACTCCCCTTTCTATTCTGGTTAGAGCCAGTTTGCGCTGTTCTGTAAAGGGAGTACTACACAGCGTCCCACGAGATCGTCATTTTCTTGGCAATTTCTCGCAAGGAATAGCCTTAATTTCTCAGAACAATAATAAACTGACGAGTTTCAGGAGAAAGTTATTTGTTTCTTGCCATTTTGAGCCTGTAATCGGACCCACAAATGCTGATGCTTCAGATACTCAACTAGTCTAAAGGCTAGTTTTATTGCTTCTTTAAGCAGAACAACAGTTTTCAGCTGTACTAACATAATTGCAAAAGGGTTTGCTAACGCTCAATTAGCCTTTTAAAACGATAAACTTGGATTAGCTAACACAGCATGCCATTGGATCACAGGAGTGATGGTTGCTGATAATGGGCCTCTATTAATATTCAATAAAAAAATCAGCCGTTTCCAGTTCCAATAGTCATTTACAACATTAACAATGTCTACACTGTATTTCTAATCAATTTGAGGTTATTTTAACGAACACAAAATGTGCTTTTCTTTCAAAAACGAGGACATTTCTAAGTGACCCCAAACTTTTGAACGGTAGTGTATGTTTTGAATTATATCACAAATGAATTGTAAGGTTCTTATGTCATTGGTTGTCCTAATGCAGTGGAGGTTTAAAAGTGCAACTGCAGCACAGCGAAGTACAAAAGAGCTGTCACTATTAGTCATTGTTGATGTTTTCTCATCACAAAATCATGTCTTGCCAAATCTACTGTAACCCCAGAGAGATTCATAATATATAATACAGTACTGGGCCCTATAGCTAGTTGTCCATAATTTGTCATACAAGAGTAGATACTTTGAGTGTATACATTACATGATCAACTATTCAGCACATTCATTAGAGGGTGACACATTATTTGAAGGGTACCTACATAACGACTTCATAACACATTCGTAACACTATCATAATCAGTGTGTCCATCGCTAGCTCTATATGAATGTTCCTCCAGAACTAGCGCTATAGAATTACAGTATATTATGCATAGTACCAAAGCTGCCTGACCCCTGGCTTCCACAGATCTGTGCTTCCATTAGGAGACAGACCAGTCAACCTGTATCCGGTAGCAGTAGTGGTGCTATGAAGGATCACACCTCCCCTACTCATTCATGATCCACACTGATCATCTGAATGAGTCACCCACGCTAGAAGGAGTGAGAGCAAAGTGATATTCACACTCTGACAGAGGCAGGCGTCATCGCGTCATCGCGTCTGCAGAGGCTGGTTACAGTCATAGAAATGTAATTACTAGAATGGTAATCTGATATTCAAGTAATGTTCTGATTTACCCATTCTAGTGTATTGTAGTAGTTCTATTTCTATGGTTACAGTATCAGTGTAAGAACTGTCCTCTCTCTCTCTCTGACAATGGTGTGAAAGGGTAAGATGGTAATATAAACATAAGCAAGAGGAGTATTAGAGTTCGAGTTAAAGCAGCTGTTTTGTAGCTGACTCATTTTGTCATGTTTGCTTTTCATCCACTGTTACACTCTTAGAAAAAAAAGTGCTGTCTAGAACCTAAAAGAGTTCATTGCCTGTCCCCATAGGAAAAACCTTTGAAGAACCCTTTTGGGTAGGGTTCTACCTAGAACCAAAAAGGGTTCTCCTATAGGGACAAATGAAGAACCCTTTGGAACCCTTTTTTCTAAGATTGTACTGTAAGTAGCTGGCATGTTATCTGGCAATTGCCTTCACTATTGTTCAGCCGCGGTAGACAGTGATGGCTCTCCATGACATGACATCTGACCTTGGCATCATTGCTGTTTAGAAACATTGTGGAAACTGGAAATTCCCCTGAGCACAAGTCCCTGATTGGTCCTTATACTGTGGTTTGGGGCACCTCATTGGTCACTGTCTGAAGATGCGAGGGAATAAGGAAGGAAGCATCATGGCTCCCTTATTCCCCCTGGTGATGCCACTGTGCATTCCCTCAGGACAATACGAAAACAAACTGGCTGCTTTTCAACATGAATCACATTAATTGCATTAGCATTAACACACGCAGGAGAGATGCCACATTCCTTTCCCAAGACAGTGTGTGTGTGTATGCGTATGATTTATCAGACGTCGTCCACTTGGAAATATAATTCCTGGCTGAGCTCAGATAGTAGCTTCCTTCCATTGATAGGCAGGCTGGAGAGGGAGAGAGCATGACTTAACACTGGCCACATACCAGGGTTCCTATTGAACCAACCTTTGATCGACACTGATGCCCATTGTTGGAAGGAAGAGCCTCAAAACAGGCAGAGATCATTATGATTTGGCTATAACCCAGCTTCATGACTAATGAGCGCTATAGACAGTTGGTGGGGAAACATTGTAGACAGCAACAGACAAAGGGAGTAGGAGTTGGTAAAACCTCTTGTTTTGAATTAGATACAATTTGATTAACTTATTATTTTGAGTTGGGTTAGACTTAGATAAAGGAGTAGGTAATGGAACATGCGAGGGAACCCATGCGAGGGAACCCATGCGAGGGAACCCATGCGAGGGAACCCATGCGAGGGAACCCATGCGAGGGAACCCATGCGAGGGAACCCATGCTCCAGTCAGGTTAAACCTGATGGAAACCATGTGGTTGGACACCAATTAGTATGATATTTTAACCTGCTGGATTTGTTATAGTTACTTACTAATCATAGTTGCGCTGAAGCAACCAGCCCAAACGATAGCTTCCAGAAACAGGGTCTACCATACTTACCATACAACCTGTTATTAAAATGGATTTTGGGGGGGTTCTATCATTTGATTTACACAACATGCCTACCACTTTGAAGATGCAAAATATTTTTTGTGAAAGAAACAAGAAATAAGACAAAAAAACAGAAAACTTGAGCGTGCATTATTATTCACCCCCCCCAAAGTCAATCCATAAAGCCCAGCTCGGTGGAGAGTACAGCTTAAAGTGGTCCTATGGACAGATACTCCAATCTCCGCTGGGGAGCTTTGCAGCTCCTCCAGGGTTATCTTTGGTCTCTTTGTTGCCTCTCTGATTAATGCTCTCCCTGCCTCGTCCGTGAGTTTTGGTGGGCAGCCCTCTCTTGGCAAGTTTGTTGTGGTGCCATATTCTTTCAATTTTTTAATAATGGATTTAATAGTGCTCTGTGGGATGTTCAAAGTTTCAGATATTTTTTTATAACCCAACCCTGATCTGTACTTCTCCACAACTTTGTCCCTGACCTGTTTGGAGAGCTCCTTGGTCTTCATGGTGCTGCTTGCTTGGTGGTGTCCCTTGCTTTATGGTGTTACAGACTCTGGGGTCTTTCAGAACAGGTGTATATATACTGAGATCATGTGACAGATCATGTGACACTTAGATTGCACACAGGTGGACTTTATTTAACTAATTATGTGACTTCTGAAGGTAATTGGTTGCACCAGATCTTATTTAGGGGCTTCATAGCAAATACACTGCTCAAAAAAATAAAGGGAACAATAAAATAACACATCCTAGATCTGAATGAATGAAATATTCGTATTAAATACTTTTTTTCTTGGCCTCCCGGGTGGTGCAGTGGTTACTGCAGCGCCAGCTGTGCCATCAGAGACTCTGGGTTCGCGCCCAGGCTCTGTCGTAACCGTCCGCGTCCGTGGGGCGACGCACAATTGGCCCAGCGTTGTTAGGGAGGGCTTGGCTGGTAGGGATGTCCTTGTCTCATCGCGCACCAGCGACTCCTGCGGCGGGCCGGACGCAGTGCGCGCTAACCAAGGTTGCCAGGTGTTTCCTCCGACACATTGGTGCGGCTGGCTTCCGGGTTGGATGCGCGCTGTGTTAAGAAGCAGTGCGGCTTGGTTGGGTTGTGTATCGGAGGACGCATGACTTTCAACCTTCGTCTCTCCCGAGCCCGTACGGGAGTTGTAGCGATGAGACAAGATATTAGCTACTAAAAACAATTGGATACCACGAAAAAGGGGTAAAAATTCAACAACAACAAAAAAAACTTTTTTCTTTACATGTGCTGACAACAAAATCATAAAAAAATTATCAATGGTAATAAAATGTATCAACCCATGGAGGTCTGGATTTGGAGTCACACTCAAAATGGAAAACCACACTACAGGCTGATCCAACTTTGATGTAATGTCCTTAAAACAAGTCAAAATGAGGCTCAGTAGTGTGTGTGGCCTCCACGTGCCTGTATGACCTCCCTACAACGCCTGGGCATGCTCCTGATGAGGTGGCGGATGGTCTCCTGAGGGATCTCAGTCAGGCTACCTCTGGCGAGCACATGGAGGGCTGTGCGGCCCCCCAAAGAAATGCCACCCCACACCATGACTGACCCACCGCCAAACCGGTCATGCTGGAGGATGTTGCAGGCAGCAGAACGTTCTCCATGGCGTCTCCAGACTCTGTCACGTCTGTCACATGTGCTCAGTGTGAACCTGCTTTCATCTGTGAAGAGCACAGGGCGCCGGTGGCGAATTTGCCAATCTTGGTGTTCTTGGTGTGCAAATGCCAAACGTCCTGCACGGTGTTGGGCTGTAAGCACAACCCCCACCTGTGGACGTCGGGCCCTCATACCACCCTCATGGAGTCTGTTTCTGACCGTTTGAGCAGACACATGCACATTTGTGGCCTGCTGGAGGTAATTTTGCAGGGCTCTGGCAGTGCTCCTCCTGCTCCTCCTTGCACAAAGGCGGAGGTAGCGGTCCTGCTGCTGGGTTGTTGCCCTCCTACGGCCTCCTCCACGTATCCTGATGTACTGGCCTGTCTCCTGGTAGCACCTCCATGCTCTGGACACTACGCTGACAGACACAGCAAACCTTCTTGCCACAGCTCGCATTGATGTGCCATCCTGGATGAGCTGCACTACCTGAGCCACTTGTGTGGGTTGTAGACTCCGTCCCATGCTATCACTAGAGTGAAAGCACCGCCAGCATTCAAAAGTGACCAAAACATCAGCCAGGAAGCATAGGAACTGAGAAGTGGTCTGTGGTCACCACCTGCAGAACCACTCCTTTATTGGGGGTGTCTTGCTAATTGCCTATAATTTCCACCTGTTGTCTATTCCATTTGCACAACAGCATGTGAAATGTATTGTCAATCAGTGTTGCTTCCTAAGTCGACAGTTTGATTTCACAGAAGTGTGATGGACTTGGAGTTACATTGTGTTGTTTAAGTGTTCCCTTTATTTTTTTAATTTCACTTCACCAATTTGGACTATTTTGTGTCTGTCCATTATATGAAATCCAAATAAAAATCAATTTAAATTACAGGTTGTAATGCAACAAAATAGGAAAAACACCAAGGGGGATGAACACTTTTGCAAGGCACTGTAGGTAGAGGAGCAAGCCTACATGGCATGGCATACCCTGTACCTTGCCTCAGGGTAATGTCATAGCGGAGTCCCACACAGGTCTATTTATTACCGTCCTCATTTCAGATACATTGGCCCCTAGTGTTTACAGTGGCTTATTCCTCGTACAGCATTGGTAGGCAACTAGATCGGAGCGAATGGTAGGAGGGCTGGAAAATAATTATAATTTGTACACTATATATATATATATATATATATATATATATATATATATATATATATATATATATATATATATATATATATATATATATATATATATGGGTCTCTTTTTTTATTAGTGGGAATACTTGGGAACAGACTTCCTAAATTACATATTTTTTCAGCTGAATTCCTGGTCTTTTTTTAAACCAAAAACTACACTGAACAGAAATATAAATGGAACATGCAACAGTTTAAAATATTTTACAGTTAATTTTACTGAGTTACAGTTCATATAGAAAATCGATCTTTTGAAATAAATTCATTAGGACCTAATCTATAGATTTCACATTGACTGGGAATACAGATATGCATATTGGTCACAGATACCTTAAAAAAAAGATAGGGGCGTGGATCAGAAAACCAGTCAGTATCTGGTGTGACCACCATTTGCCTCATGCAGCAACGACACATCTTCTTCGCATAGAGTTGATCAGGCTATTGATCGTGGCCTGTGGAATGTTGTCCCACTCCTCTTCAATGTCTGTGCTGGATATTGGCGGGAACTAGAACACGCTGTCTTACACGTTGATCCAGAGCATCCCAAACATGCTCAATGTCTGGAAGAACTGGGACATTTTCAGCTTCCAGGAATTGTGTACAGATCCTTGTGACATGGGGCCATGCATCATCCTGAAACATGAGGCGATGGCGGCGGATGAATGGCCCGACAGACAATGGGCCTCAGAATCTCGTCAGGGTATCAAATTGCCATCAATAAAACGCAACTGGAAAGGTTCAGAGCTTTTGTGAAACATCACAGCACAGTTGAAAAATATATGGCAAATAGAAATCAGAACTGGATGGTGTTAAGAGATAGATGGGAGGGGTTGAGTGGAGATGAAGGGTGGGACTAAAAACAACAAGTTAACTAATGTAAAATATACTGGGTCCGTAAAATGTATAGAGGTTCAGAATTTTTGTGAAACGGCACAGTCAAAAATATATGCCAGCTAGAAAGCAAAACTGGATGGTCTTCAGCGATAGATGGGAGGGGATGAGGGTCTTCAGCGATAGATGGGAGGGGATGAGGGTCTTCAGCGATAGATGGGAGGGGATGAGGGTCTTCAGCGATAGATGGGAGGGGATGAGGGTCTTCAGCGATAGATGGGAGGGGATGAGGGTCTTCAGCGATAGATGGGAGGGGATGAGGGTCTTCAGCGATAGATGGGAGGGGATGAGGGTCTTCAGCGATAGATGGGAGGGGATGAGGGTCTTCAGCAATAGATGGGAGGGGATGAGGGTCTTCAGCGATAGATGGGAGGGGATGAGGGTCTTCAGCGATAGATGGGAGGGGATGAGGGTAGCTGAAGGATGGGATAAAAAAAAGAAGAGAAAAAGCTGGAAGTAGAAGCCTAAGTATTGTTGCCCGTTAGTTTACTCCAATTAAGTGGTGGTACAGTTGGTACAGTTAGGGGAACATAATAAAGGAAAATATATTTTAAAAATATACAGTGGCAAGGAAAAATATGTGAACCCTTTGGAATCACCTGGATTTCTGCATAAATGAGTCATACAATTTGATCTGATCTTTATCTAAGTCACAACAATAGACAAACACAGTGTGATTCAAATAATAACACACGCATTATTGTATTTTTCTTGTCTATATTGAATACATAATTTAAACATTCACAGTGTAGGTTGGAAAAAGTGTGACCTCCTAGGCTAATGACTTCTCCAAAAGCTAATTAGAGTCAGGAGTCAACTAACCTGGAGTCCAATCAATGAGACGAGATTGGAGATGTTGGTTAGAGCTGCCCTGCCCTATAAAAAACACTCACAGAATTTTAGATTTTAAATTTTAATTTTAAATTTTAGAATTTGAGTTTTCTATTCACAAAAAGCATTGCCTGATGTGAACCATGCCTCAAACAAAATTAAGAGTAAGAATTGTTAACTTGCATAAAGCTGGAAAGGGTTACAAAAGTATCTCTAAAAGCCTTGATGTTCATAAGTCCCCGGTAAGACAAATTGTTTATAAATGGAGAAAGTTCAGCACTGTTGCTACTCTCTAGGAGGGGCCGTCCTGCAAAGATGACTGCAAGAGCACAGTGCAGAATGCTCACTGAGGTTAAGAAGAATCCTAGAGTGTCAGCTAAAGACTTACAGAAATCTCTGGAACATGCTAACATCTCTGTTGATGAGTACCATATACGTAAAACACTAACCAGGAATGGTGTTCATGGGAGGAAACCATGGAAGGATCCACTGCTGTCCAATTAAAACATTGTTGCACGTCTGAAGTTCGCAAAAGAGCTCTTAGATGTTCCACAGCGCTTCTGGCAAAATATTCTGTGGACAGATTAAACTACAGTTGAGTTGTTTGGAAGGAACACACAACACTATGTGTGGGGGAAAAAAAGGCACAGCACACCAACATCAAAACCTAATCCCAACTGTAAACTATGGTGGAGGGAGCATCATGGTTTGGGGCTGCCTCAGGGCCTGGACAGCTTGCTATCATCGACGGGAAAAGGAATTCCCAAGTTGATCAAGACATTTTGCAGGAGAATGTAAGGCTATCTGTCTGCCAATTGACGCTCAACAGAAGTTGGGTGACGCAACAGGACAACGACCCAAAACACAGAAGTAAATCAACAACAGAAGAAAAATAAGCCTTCTGGAGTGGCCCAGTCAGAGTCCTGACCTCAACCCGATTGAGATGCTGTGGCCTGCCCTCCAGAGAGCAGTTCACACCAGATATCCCAAGAAAATTGCTGATCTGAAACTGTTTTGTAAATAGGAATGGTCCAAAATTCCTCCTGACCTTTGTGCAGGTCTGATCCACAACTACAGAAAACGTTTGGTTGAGTTTATTGCTGCCAAAGAAGGGTCAACCAGATATTATATCCAAGGGTTCAAATACTTTTCCCACCCTGCATTGTGATTGTTTACACAGTGTGTTCAATAACCTGAAAACGTATAATTGTTTGTGTGTTATTAGTTTAAGCAGACTGTGTTTGTCTATTGTTGTGACCTAGATGACGATCAGAGCGAATTTTATGAACAATTTATGCAGAAATCCAGGTAATTCCAAAGGGTGCACATACTTATTCTTGCCACTGTATATATATATTAGTTCCAGTCAAAAGTTTGGACACACCTAGTCATTCAAGGGTTTTTATTTATTTTTACAATTTTCTACATTGTAGAATAATAGTGAAGACATCTATACTATGAAATAACACATGGAATCATGTAGTTAGCAAAAAAGTGTTGGACAAATCAAAATATATTTTATATTTGAGATTCTTCAAAGTAGCCACATTATTCCTTGATAATAGCGTTGTGACAACTTTGAAGAATCTAAAATATATTTTGATTTGTTTAACACTTTGTGGTTACTACATGATTCCATATATGTTATTTCATAGTGTTGATGTCTTCACTATTATTTTATATATATATATATATATATATATATATATATATTATTCTATATATTATATGTATACACTGCTTTCGGAAAGTATTCAGACCCCTTCAGTTTTTCCACATTTTGTTACGTTACAGCCTTATTTTAAAATTGTTTAATTTTATTTTTCCCTCATCAATCTATACACACAACCCCATAATGACAAAGCGAAAACAGGTTTTTAGAAAGGTTTGCAAATGAATACCATTTTTTTAAAACTATGAAATACCTTATTTACATAAATATTCAGACCCTTTGCTATGAGACTAGAAATTGAGCTCAGGTGCATCCTGTTTCCATTGATCATCCACGAGATGTTTCTATAACTTGATTGGAGTCCACCTGTGGTAAATTCAATTGAATGGATATAATTTGGAAAGGCACACACCTGTCTATATAAGGTCCCACGTTTGACAGTGCATGCTAGAGAAGAAACCAAGCCATGAGGTTGAAGGAATTATCCGTAGAGTTCCGAAACAGGATTGTATCGAGGCACATTTTTTTATTTAACTAGGCAAGTCAGTTAAGAACAAATCCTTATTTACAATGACGGCCTACCCCGGCCAAACCCTAACCCAGACGACGCTGGGCCAATTGTGCACCACCCAATCACGACCGGTTGTGATACAGCCTGTAATCGAACCAGGGTCGGGAGTGACCCCTCTAGCACTGAGATGCAGTGCCTTAGACAGCTGCGCCATTCGGGATCCCAGATCTTGGGAAGGATACAAAAAAAGTTTTGCAGCATTGACGGTCCCCAAGAACACAGTGGCCTCCATCATTCTTAAATGGAAAAAGTTTGGAACCACCAAGACTCCACCAAGATGGGAGAACCTTCCAGAGGGACTACCATTTCTGCAGCACTCCACCAATCAGGCCTTTATGGTAGAGTGGCCAGATGGAAGCCACTCTTCAGTAAAAGGTACATGACAGCCTACTTGGTTTGCCAAAAAGCACCTAAAGGACTTTCAGACTATGAGAAACAAGATTCTCTGGTCTGATGAAACCACAATTGAACTCTTTGGCCTGAATGCCAAGTGTCACATCTGAAGGAAACCTGGCACCATTCCTACGGTGAAGCATGGTGGTGGCAGCATCATGCTGTGGGGATGTTGTTCAGTGGCAGGGACTGGGAGACTAGTCAGGATCAAGGGAACAATGAACGGACCAAAGTACAGAAAGATCCTAGATGAAAACTTGCTCCAGAGTGCTCAGGACCTCAGACTGGAGTGAAGGTTCACCTTCCAACAGGACAACGACCCTAAGCACACAGCCAAGACAATGCTGGAGTGGGTTCGGGACAAGTCTCTGAATGTCCTTGAGTGTCCCAGCCAGAGCCGGACTTAAACGCAATCGAACTTCTCTGGAGAGACCTGAAAATACAGTTGAAGTCGGAAGTTAACATACACACACACCTTAGTCAAATACATTTAAACTCAGTTTTTCACAATTCCTGACATTTAATCCTAGTAAAAATTCCTTCTCTTAGGTCAGTTAGGATCACCACTTTATTTTAAGAATGTGAAATGTCAGAATAATAGTTGAGTCATTTATTTCAGCTTTTTTTTCTTTCATCACATTCCCAGTGGGTCAAAAGTTTACATGCTACCAAATACTAATTGAGTGTATTGCCTTTAAATTGTTTAACTTGGGTCAAACGTTTCGGGTAGCCTTCCACAAGCTTCCCACAATAAGTTGGGGAAATTTTAGCCCATTCCTCCTGACAGAGCTTGTGTAACTGAGTCAGGTTTGTAGGCCTCCTTGCTCGCACAAGCTTTTTCAGTTCTGCCCACAAATGTTCTATAGGGATTGAGGTCAGGGCTTTGTGATGGCCACCTCAATACCTTGACTTTGTTGTCCTTAAGCCATTTTGCCACAACTTTGGAAGTATGCTTGGGGTCATTGTCCATTTGGAAGACCCATTTGCGACCAAGCTTTAACTTCCTGACTGATGTCTTGAGATGTTGCTTCAATATATCCACATAATCTTTCATCCTCATGATGCCATCTATTTTGTGAAGTGTACCAGTCCCTCCTGCAGCAAAGCACCCCCACAACATGATGCTGCCACCTCCGTGGTTCAAGGTTGGGATGGTGTTCTTCGGCTTGCAATCCTCCCCCTTTTTCCTCCAAACATAACAATGGTCATTATGGCCAAACAGTTCTATTTTTGTTTCATCAGACCAGAGGACATTTCTCCAAAAAGTAAGATCTTTGTCCCCATGTGCAGTTTCAAATTGTAGTCTGTCTTTTTTATGGCGGTTTTGGAGCAGTGGTTTCTTCCTTGCTAAGTTGCCTTTCAGGTTATGTCGATATTGGACTCGTTTTACTGTGGATTTAGTTACTTTTGTACCTGTTTCCTCCAGCATCTTCACAAGGTCCTTTGCTGTTTCTTTCCGGGATTGATTTGTACTTTTTGCACCAAAGTTTGTTCATCTCTAGGAGACAGAATGCGTCTCCTTCCTGAGCAGTATGACGGCTGGCTCCCAAGGATGAACCAGACTGAATTCTTTTGATTTTTCCATGATGTCAAGCTAAGAGGCACTGAGTTTGAAGGTAGGCCTTGAAATACATCCACAGGTACACCTCCAATTGGCTCAAATTATGTCAATTAGAAGCTTCTAAAGCCATGATCATTTTCTGGAATATTCCAAGCTGTTTAAAGGCACAGTCAACTTAGTGTATGTAAACTTCTGATCCACTGGAATTGTGATACAGTGAATGATAAGTGAAATAATCTGTCTGTAAACAATAGTTGGGAAAATTACTTGTGTCATGCACAAAGTAGATGTCCTCACCGACTTGCCAAAACTATAGTTTGTTAACAAGAAATTTGTGGAGTTGTTGAAAAAACGAGTTTTAATTATTCCAACATAAGTGTATGTAAACTTCCGACTTCAACTGTAGCTGTGCAGCGATGCTCCCCATCCAACCTGACAGAGCTTGAGAGGATCTGCAGAGAAGAATGGGAGAAACTCCCCAAATACAGGTGTGCCAGGCTTGTAGAGTCATACCCAAGAAGACTTGAGGCTGTAATCGCTGCCAAAGGTGCTTCAACAATGTACTGAGTAAAGGGTCTGAATACTTATGTAAATGTGATATTTCAGATTCAGAGTTTATATACATTTGCAAAAATTTTAAAAAATAAAAAAAATAAAAAAAAAGGTTTTTGCTTTGTCATTCTGGGGTATTGTGTGTAGAAACTATTTAATCCGCTTTAGAATAAGGCTGTAACGTAACAACATTTGGAAAAAGTCAAGCGGTCTGAATATGTTTCCAAATGTACTGTATATATATTTACAAAAAATGCATATGGGGGATTGGAAATGATGCAGACAATTACTTTGATGGAAGCTACAATCTATCTGCAATATTAAAGCTGATTGTGTTCGTAGCTTATGCCTTCCCATATCATAAGCCCACCACCACAATGGGGCACTCTGTTCACAATGTCTGCCATCTGCCCAGTGCAGTTGAAACCGGGATTCATCTGTGAAGAGCCAACTTCTTCAGCGTGCCAGTAGCTGTCAAAGTTGAGCATTGGCCCACCAAAGTCGGTTACGGCAATGAGCATGCAGATGAGTTTCCCTGAGACTGTTTCTGACAGTTTGTGTGGAAATTCTTTGGTTGTGCAAACCCACAGTTTCATCCGCTGTCCGGGTGGCTGGTCTCAGACGATCCTGCAGGTGAAGAACCCGGATGTGGAAGTCCTGGGCTAGGTTACACCTAGTCTGCGGTTGTGAGGCCAGTTGGATGTTCTACCAAAATCTCTAAAACAACATTGGAGGTGGCTTATGGTATAGAAATTAACATTAAATTCAATGGTATCAGCTCTGGTGGACATTCCTGCAGTCAGCATGCCAATTGCATGCTCCCTCAACTTGAGACATCTGTATTATTGTGTTGTGTGACAGAACTTCACATTTTAGAGTGGTCTATTACTATCCCCAGCACAAGGTGTAATAATCATGCTGTTTAATTAGCTTCTTAGTATGCCACACCTGTCAGGTGGAGAAATGCTCACTAACAATGACAAACAAATTTTTGCACAAAATTTGAGAGAAATAAGCTTTTTTGTACGGAAAAGTTTTGGGATCTTTTACTTCAGCTCATGAAACTTGGGACCAACACTTTACATGTTGCGTTTATATTTTTGTTCAGTATAAAATTCACCCCCCCAAAAAAAACGTTGGGGCACCAACCTTTTAATGTTGGTCGGTTTTGGTTTCGCGGGACACCTGTTACTGACCCCTACCCTACAACCAATAAATGTGTCTATCAACATGCACCACAGCGTATAAAAATGTGTTCAAATGCAAATCAAATCAAACCATCAAATCAAATCAAAAATCAAATCAAATCAAAAAATCTAATCAAATCAAATCATATATATTCTAATTTCCCTTATTCTCCTCTCCACTGGATGTTTCTTTCTTGATTTGTCCAGTTTTCTGTTCTCATTCCATATCTCCCACCCATCTCTCTTTTCACCCTTTCCTCCCACAACCCATTCCTCCTCTCTCATCTTCTCTTATTTTCTATCCATTATTCCAATTACTCATCCTTCCAATCCTTTAACGCTAAGCTCCCTGTCATCACTGTTAAAGTCATACAGATAAACCCTTGTCTTTTGTGCATGGGTGTATGGATGAGTGTTAGGATAAACCATGTCACTTTGAAAAAGCCGGAAGATATCCTATACACAGCTGTTACATTCAGAGACTTCTGAGTGATTTTCTCTCAATGGGGTTCTATCTGACTGGATTAATCCAGGTGTGACGGCTCCACTCGACTACTTACTGTATCCCAAACAGCTGGGTAAACAATCAACAGATGATTAGGAATCCTAAGAGGGGGGGGGGTTTGAGAAAAAGAGTGGAGGAGAGGTCAGTGACTCTGGCTGTTGAAGGGCTGTTAATGAGGGTTCAGTCCATGAGTCAGCGCTTATGACCTCCAGGGGTTATAAATGACCGTAAGACTGACCTTAAATGACCGTAAGACTCACAGGGAGAGAATAGAATAGACAGTGTCACAGACCACTCTTAGGCCACTCTTAATTATTATCTTATTAACTCATGTCAACAACTCAAACAGTCATGGAGCCATAGATTCAGAGAGAGACATACCATGGTTTGTCAGAGATTAAGTAAAGGCCTCATTGTTTAGGCCTCACACTAGTGTTGGGCTTTCCACAACAGAACAGTGAGTTTTCTTTATATTACTTAGCAAGAAGCATATGAAAGGTTGTATCAGTTTGTTAGGAGCATTTTCCCTTTGTTCTAAGCATCCATGAGTGTCTGTGGGTATTGATTTGCACCTGGTGCAGATCATATCTTTCCCATACATCTCTGACACATTGTCTTATACTGCCTCTCAATGTTTTTCTATTTTAATAAGGTCTAACTCTCTCTCTCTCTCTCTCTCTCTCGTTCCCTGAACAGATAGAACTAGAAGGCCTTGAGAGGGAGGGAGGGAGGAAGGGCGGAACTGAGACACAATCTGCATCTTATCATTCTGCTGCAATGTTTGGGCTATAGGCATGATGAGGGCATGGGGAGATATGGCATTTGTGTGTGTGTGTGTGTGTGTGTTTGTCCACTGTGTCCAACGTTGTCCCTCAGGGCTGACAGCAGCAGCTGCTGTGTGTGGTTGAGTCAAAGTGATAGAAGCTGATGAGAGAGCCAGACAGCTCACACACACACACACACACACACACACACACACAAACACACACTTATTCACGCACACAGACACCAGTGAAACACCTTACACAGACCAATAAAGAACAGATGCCACGCTCCCTCCAACACAGATAGACAAACATAAACAGACACTTGTGAAACAGATCCTCATTTGACTCACAAGTTCGCCCCCCAACACACACACACACACACACACACACACACAGTCATACAGCCAGATGGCCGGCCAAACATACAAACACAAGCGTAAGCAAATTGCAGTGCGGATGCTATATTTACTCTTACACTCTCAGGCAAACGTTTACACTGCCAAAACTGAGTAAGCCACACACTGTTAGCAGCCAAATATGAATAACCACATGCTAAATGTGACAATGACTTCACACTCCACCTAACACGTTATCAAATTCACTTATCTTCCCATTAACTATTCAGCTTCACCATGCTGCAGAGAGAGAGGTCATTTGACTGGCAAGAATATACTGAATTGATTTCCACTCTTTCCAAGTAAATTGTGTTACAAACATTTGGGACATGTATTACACACACACACACACACACACACACACACACACACACACACACACACACACACACACACACACACACACACACACACACACACACACACACACACACGGGGAGAGAGCAGTGGTTCATGTGTCTGATCTCCTTAGGCCTCAGATGGGAGCATCACATTTTTTGTCATCACACCTTTTGTGTGTGTGTTTGTGTGCGTGATTAAGTGTGTGCTTGTGTGACTGAGCTGTCTGGCTCACTCACACAGGCCTGACAACTGCTGCTGTCAGCCCTGAGGGAGAACGTTGGACACAGTGGACAAACACACACACACTAATGCCATATCTCCCCATGCCCTCATCATGCCTATAGACCAAACATTGTAGCAGAACGATAAGATGCAGGTTGTGTCTCAGTTCCGCCCTCCCTCTCAAGGCCTTCTAGTTCTATCTGTTCAGGGAACGAGAGAGAGCGAGAGAGAGAGGGAGAGAGAGGAGGTGGAGAGATAGGAGACATTCAGAGAGAGAGAGAGAGGAGGTGGAGAGAGAGAAGGAGACATACAGAGAGAGAGAGAGAGGAGGTGGAGAGAGAGACCAATGCCATATCTGCCCTCATCATGCCTATAGCCCAAACATTGCAGCAGAATGATAAGATGCAGGTTGCCTCAGTTCCGCCCTCCCTCTCAAGGCCTTCTAGTTCTATCTGTTCAGGGAACGAGAGAGAGACCTTATTAAAATAGATAAACATTGAGAGGCAGTATGCACCAGGTGCAAATCAATACCCACAGACACTTCACCCATCTTACTCTCACAGATAGAGCGAGAGCGCTGGTGCCTTTGTACAATCAGTGGATCTCATTATGAGTCTATGGAAGCTTAGAACAAAGGGAAAATGCTTCTAACAAACTGATACAACCTTTCATATGCTTCTTGCTAAGTAAAATAAAGACAACTCACTGTTCTGTTGTGGAAAGCCCAACATTAGTGTGAGGCCTAAACAATGAGGTCTTTACTTAATCTCCGACAAACCATGGTATGTCTCTCTCTGAATCTATGGCTCCATGACTGTTTGAGTTGTTGACATGAGTTAATAAGATAATAATTAAGAGTGGCCTAAGAGTGGTCTGGGACACTGTCTATTCTATTCTCTCCCTGTGAGTCTTACGGTCATTTAAGGTCAGTCTTACGGTCATTTATAACCCCTGGAAGTCATAAGCGCTGACTCATGGACTGAACCCTCATTAACAGCCCTTCAACAGCCAGAGTCACTGACCTCTCCTCCACTCTTTTTCTCTTTCCCTCTCTCTCCCCCACCGATAAACAGGTAAACACACAAGCATTAAAATGCACAACCTTCACCCAAAATGTAGACGTTCATCACAGTGAAATGCACAACTAGCAATTTCTTATTTTTTACATTGATTCACTAACTGTACACATCAATCTTGGTGTGACATGTCTCGTGAATCATAATGTCTGGGGTCCTTGCATACTTCTGAATAATACTTCTCTGTACTGTACATGTTTAGAATATATGAATAATACTTCTCTGTACTGTACATGTTTAGAATATATGAATAATACTTCTCTGTACTGTACATGTTTAGAATATATGAATAATACTTCTCTGTACTGTACATGTTTAGAATATATGAATAATACTTCTCTGTACTGTACATGTTTAGAATATATGAATAATACTTCTCTGTACTGTACATGTTTAGAATATATTAATAATACTTCTCTGTACTGTATATGTTTAGAATATATGAATAATACTTCTCTGTACTGTACATGTTTAGAATATATGAATAATACTTCTGTACTGTACATGTTTAGAATATATGAATAATACTTCTCTGTACTGTACATGTTTAGAATATATGAATAATACTTCTCTGTACTGTACATGTTTAGAATATATGAATAATACTTCTCTGTACTGTACATGTTTAGAATATATGAATAATACTTCTCTGTACTGTACATGTTTAGAATATATGAATAATACTTCTCTGTACTGTACATGTTTAGAATATATGAATAATACTTCTCTGTACTGTACATGTTTAGAATATATGAATAATACTTCTCTGTACTGTATATGTTTAGAATATATGAATAATACTTCTCTGTACTGTACATGTTTAGAATATATGAATAATACTTCTGTACTGTACATGTTTAGAATATATGAATAATACTTCTCTGTACTGTACATGTTTAGAATATATGAATAATACTTCTCTGTACTGTACATGTTTAGAATATATGAATAATACTTCTCTGTACTGTACATGTTTAGAATATATGAATAATACTTCTCTGTACTGTACATGTTTAGAATATATGAATAATAATTCTCTGTACTGTACATGTTTAGAATATATGAATAATACTTCTCTGTACTGTACATGTTTAGAATATATGAATAATACTTCTCTGTACTGTACATGTTTAGAATAGATTTAGAATACTTCTCTGTACTGTACATGTTTAGAATATATGAATAATACTTCTCTGTACTGTACATGTTTAGAATATATGAATAATACTTCTCTGTACTGTACATGTTTAGAATAGATTTAGAATACTTCTCTGTACTGTATATGTTTAGAATATATGAATAATACTTCTCTGTACTGTACATGTTTAGAATATATGAATAATACTTCTCTGTACTGTACATGTTTAGAATATATGAATAATACTTATCTGCACTGTACATGTTTAGAATATATGAATAATACTTTTCTGTACTGTACATGTTTAGAATAGATTTAGAATACTTCTCTGTATTGTACATGTTTAGAATATATTAATAATACTTCTCTGTACTGTACATGTTTAGAATATATGAATAATACTTCTCTGTACTGTACATGTTTAGAATATATGAATAATACTTCTCTGTACTGTACATGTTTAGAATATATGAATAATACTTCTGTACTGTACATGTTTAGAATATATGAATAATACTTCTCTGTACTGTACATGTTTAGAATATATGAATAATACTTCTCTGTACTGTACATGTTTAGAATATATGAATAATACTTCTCTGTACTGTACATGTTTAGAATATATGAATAATACTTCTCTGTACTGTACATGTTTAGAATATATGAATAATACTTCTCTGTACTGTACATGTTTAGAATATATGAATAATACTTCTCTGTACTGTACATGTTTAGAATATATTAATAATACTTCTCTGTACTGTACATGTTTAGAATATATGAATAATACTTCTCTGTACTGTACATGTTTAGAATATATTAATAATACTTATCTGTACTGTATATGTTTAGAATATATGAATAATACTTCTCTGTACTGTACATGTTTAGAATATATGAATAATACTTCTGTACTGTACATGTTTAGAATATATGAATAATACTTCTCTGTACTGTACATGTTTAGAATATATGAATAATACTTCTCTGTACTGTACATGTTTAGAATATATGAATAATACTTCTCTGTACTGTACATGTTTAGAATATATGAATAATACTTCTCTGTACTGTACATGTTTAGAATATATGAATAATACTTCTCTGTACTGTACATGTTTAGAATATATGAATAATACTTCTCTGTACTGTACATGTTTAGAATAGATTTAGAATACTTCTCTGTACTGTACATGTTTAGAATATATGAATAATACTTCTCTGTACTGTACATGTTTAGAATATATGAATAATACTTCTCTGTACTGTACATGTTTAGAATAGATTTAGAATACTTCTCTGTACTGTATATGTTTAGAATATATGAATAATACTTCTCTGTACTGTACATGTTTAGAATATATGAATAATACTTCTCTGTACTGTACATGTTTAGAATATATGAATAATACTTCTCTGCACTGTACATGTTTAGAATATATGAATAATACTTTTCTGTACTGTATATGTTTAGAATAGATTTAGAATACTTCTCTGTATTGTACATGTTTAGAATATATTAATAATACTTCTCTGTACTGTACATGTTTAGAATATATGAATAATACTTCTCTGTACTGTACATGTTTAGAATATATGAATAATACTTCTCTGTACTGTACATGTTTAGAATATATGAATAATACTTCTGTACTGTACATGTTTAGAATATATGAATAATACTTCTCTGTACTGTACATGTTTAGAATATATGAATAATACTTCTCTGTACTGTACATGTTTAGAATATATGAATAATACTTCTCTGTACTGTACATGTTTAGAATATATGAATAATACTTCTCTGTACTGTACATGTTTAGAATATATGAATAATACTTCTCTGTACTGTACATGTTTAGAATATATTAATAATACTTCTCTGTACTGTACATGTTTAGAATATATGAATAATACTTCTCTGTACTGTACATGTTTAGAATAGATTTAGAATACTTCTCTGTACTGTACATGTTTAGAATATATGAATAATACTTCTCTGTACTGTACATGTTTAGAATATATGAATAATACTTCTCTGTACTGTACATGTTTAGAATAGATTTAGAATACTTCTCTGTATTGTACATGTTTAGAATATATTAATAATACTTCTCTGTACTGTACATGTTTAGAATATATGAATAATACTTCTCTGTACTGTACATGTTTAGAATAGATTTAGAATACTTCTCTGTATTGTACATGTTTAGAATATATGAATAATACTTCTCTGTACTGTACATGTTTAGAATATATGAATAATACTTCTCTGTACTGTACATGTTTAGAATATATGAATAATACTTCTCTGTACTGTACATGTTTAGAATATATGAATAATACTTCTGTACTGTACATGTTTAGAATATATGAATAATACTTCTCTGTACTGTACATGTTTAGAATATATTAATAATACTTCTCTGTACTGTACATGTTTAGAATATATGAATAATACTTCTCTGTACTGTACATGTTTAGAATATATGAATAATACTTCTCTGTACTGTACATGTTTAGAATATATGAATAATACTTCTCTGTACTGTACATGTTTAGAATATATTAATAATACTTCTCTGTACTGTACATGTTTAGAATATATGAATAATACTTCTCTGTACTGTACATGTTTAGAATAGATTTAGAATACTTCTCTGTACTGTACATGTTTAGAATATATGAATAATACTTCTCTGTACTGTACATGTTTAGAATATATGAATAATACTTCTCTGTACTGTACATGTTTAGAATATATGAATAATACTTCTCTGTACTGTACATGTTTAGAATATATGAATAATACTTCTCTGTACTGTACATGTTTAGAATATATGAATAATACTTCTCTGTACTGTACATGTTTAGAATATATGAATAATACTTCTCTGTACTGTACATGTTTAGAATATATGAATAATACTTCTCTGTACTGTATATGTTTAGAATATATGAATAATACTTCTCTGTACTGTACATGTTTAGAATATATGAATAATACTTCTCTGTACTGTACATGTTTAGAATATATGAATAATACTTCTCTGCACTGTACATGTTTAGAATATATGAATAATACTTTTCTGTACTGTACATGTTTAGAATAGATTTAGAATACTTCTCTGTATTGTACATGTTTAGAATATATGAATAATACTTCTCTGTACTGTGCATGTTTAGAATATATGAATAATACTTCTCTGTACTGTACATGTTTAGAATATATTTAGGAGCGATAGAGGAGTGTGTGCTAACCATGTGTGGCTGGGAGTCAGTGGAGAATGCTTCCAGCATGTGTGACTGAGAGTGATTTGGGTTTTGACGTTGGCATGGGCCACACTGGATTGTCCAAAACAGCAGATTAAATGTGGATTATAGCCGTGCTCCCACCCCGGTCGCTGACTGTTGCTCTCTTCCCAGCTCACACCTCATGACCTTCCCAAACCCAGCACTCTACTCTGATGGCTGTGTTGCCATGACGATATCAGCACTATAGCACACCTATACTGTTCCCAGTTGATTAGTGTGGAGTGGAGGTCTCTGGGACTCTGTAAAGGACTGCCGTGAGACTGTGAGTGTACTTGGAGCTACTCGTGTGGTAAATATGGATTAATCACGGCTGTGCTGTGTATAATTAAATCATCAGTACAAAATGCAGCTCCAGTCACTCTAGTGCCCTTGTGTGTGTCCATCGAGAGAGGACACCACTGTTCCATGACCCCAGTCTGTCTCTCAGTACTGATCAGCTGCACAGGGATAGTGTGTTTGTTTTCAGGCCAGTAGTAGGACCTAATGAGAAGTAGATAGTGGGTACTGTCTCACGTCAGAGGTCTACAAAGGAGATTTACATCCGTACGGCATATACTTTAGACCTATATAGACACACAAAAAACACAGACACGGATCATTACCTTCTACCCATCTACACACACATACAATATTGGCTCTATATCTGTCACACCAAACCACACAAAAACCCACACCCAGTGACACACACACACACACACACACACACACACACACACACACACACACACACACACACACACACACTTAGCACTGAGCAGTGTGTACTGGCTCTGCCACGGAGGGTGTGTTCCGGTCTTGAGGGCTATCCTGGACCTCCTCCATCTCTGTCACATTCCAGTCGGTGACAGAAGGAGCAGAGGGGAGCCGCTCCCCTGCCAACAGAGTGCCATCCACACTCACACACACGCAAACACACACAACCCAACAGACACACCCAAGTAAACAGATACGCAAAGACACTCACACACACAGCTGTTGTCGAGCATTAGAAAGCTGATTGTGTCTGTAATGTCTGACATTCCTGTGTTCTTCCCGTGCTCTCTAAGGTGGGAGGATTTGTAATGGACAGCCCAGTAATAATTATATCAGACTATTTGCATCATGTATTTTGTGTGTATGCTTGACTGGGTATGTGGCTGTGTATTAATATAGGTGTGTCTGTGCTGATGGTGATGTTTTATATACAGTACGTGTGTAAGCATGTGTGTACGATTTCATACACTGTATGTGTGTATATGTATGGACGTGTGTGTGTGTGGGGATGTGTGTGTGTGGGGGGGGACGTGTGTGTGTGTGTGTGTGTGTGTGGGGGGACGTGTGTGAGCAGCTGAGGAAATAGGCTACATTCTCTGGGGAGAGTCGATACAGTATTGGCTAAACGGACAAGATTCTGACCTCACCGGAAGCAAGACGTACTGTAGCTGTGGGCTAGGTGCCAAATTGCCTGCTGTCAAGTCAACCAGGTCCTATTGTTGCTCAACCTTGTTAGCCTGACACAAGACAGACATGAGGAAGCCAGGGAAATACTTTATAGAGAGAGTTAAAGGGATGAGACCAGGTAAAGCAGCAGCAGAAGCCAGGGAAATACTTTATAGAGAGAGTTAAAGGGATGAGACCAGGTAAAGCAGCAGCAGAAGCCCAGACAACGGGGGAAAGAGGGAGCCCTTTAAGAGGATTACACAGCAGTATCACATGGGGAACGCTTAAATCATAGGGCAAACAAGCCAGCTTTGACTCTTCACAGCTTCTTTTGTATGGATCGCTTTTTCAGCCATCACCTACTGAAAAGGACTTGAATACTTTCTAATAACATGACCTAGCCAATTGATTTATTTAACCTTTATTTAACTAGGCAAGTCAGTTAAGAACAAATTCTTATTTACAATGACGGCCTACCCCGGCCAAACCCAGACGACACTGGGCCAATTGTGCGCCGCCCTATGGGACTTTCAATCACGGCCGGATGTGATACAGCCTGGATTCAAACCAGGGCCTGTAGTAACACCTCTTGCACTGAGATGCAGTGCCTTAGACCGCTGCGCCACTCGGGAGCCTATGCATTGGACAAGACAGATGGAACACATACACTTCTCTAGTGTCTTTTTATATTAGTATATATCGGTCGTGTTCGTGGTTATCAATAAGATTCCATCACAGATCAACCATGTCTGCACCATTCTACACAACAGGTTGTGAGAGATGTTCTCTCCTGGGTGTGGAATGATTGTTTTCTGGCTTCCATCCACAGATGAGAGAAGACAGTTCCAGTTTGATTTGGTAGTATTGTTATTGCTGGTGTTTTTTTTCTCTCAGCTTGCTGGGTAGTTAAGTTGCCTTTCTTCACTTTAGCTGGTCCTCGGCTCGAATCAGAGCTCATGAGCACCTCTCATTTTTCTTCCCATCGTCTGTTGCCATGGTAACTGGCAGAGGAAGTTGGGTGCGAGGCGAGAGAGGAGGGGAGGGAGGGGGTTTGTGGGTAAAGGCACCAGGGAGCCCCCCCTCCTTCCTCTCGTACCCACTTTCCTCAATCAACATATTATCTCCAGGGGTTACTTAAAGAAACACTGTTGAATCGGTAAGTCACACTTAGGGAAGAGCGACATTCATGACCGTACGGTATAACAGGGGCTGTTCTTCCTCCATAACAACAATGGTACAGCGGCATCACTTCAAATGGCATCTCTGTATTTCTTTTTTAGCAGGCAAACAATGCAAGCTGCTCAGTGGTTTGTGCACGGACGGTTGTGACAACGCTTCACTCCGAAAAAGAATGTATAATTCCACATGTTGGTGCACCCTGTTAGTTACGGATCACTGCAGATACAAATAAACCTCCCCCTGGCTTTTGTCCTCAAATTTGAGAGAGAAACCATGATCAAATTAAAAGAAGCAGTTTGGGTTCTGGGCATAATGTTTTGAAGTAATCACTGGGGATTGGATGAAAACACAGACAGGGTGTTCATTTAACGACAAACAAATACAGGCTGTTGAGGGGGAGGGCCGGAGGACTACTCAGATCGTTTTGGACGTTTTTGCAAGATTCACAAAGGAGATTTCCTTTTAATGTTAAACAGGGTCTGCCGACAATGGTAGCAAAAATGGTTCCCAAAAAAAAGAGAAATAGTCTCTATTTGGAGCTGATTCTGTTGTAGTGCCAGGCAGAGATGGGGAGGGAAAGAGAGGGGGGGTAGGAGGGAGTGAGATGGTAGGAGCAGGAGCACAGAAAGACAGGGAGAAAAGACAGAAAGAGAGATAGTGAAGGGAAAAGAGGAGAAGAAGCAGGTGGGGGTTATGGGCATAGATAATCTAAAGCTATTCGATGGCATTAAACAAACTACTAGGCCTAATGCAAGAATCCTCCATTGGCCCTGGTGCAGATTAAGGTTGTGGGGTTGCCTGTGGAAGCCATTATATAATTCATTCTCCCTGATGAGATTTTGTTCTCTCATGGCATTTTTTTTTTATTCAAGGAAATCTCTAGCTCCTGCATTTTTTGTGTGACTTTTAATCTCTGTCTGTAACTAATTTGACAGTAACTTGATGTTTTTCCTCTGTACCTAATAATACTTTTTCCCATCCTGTGACTGATACAGTGCGCTAGCTGGCACAATGCTCTAGAACTGCTACAGTGAATACTCAGCCCTAAACTGGCGCCAAGGGGAAAAGCATTTCATTTAGTCTCTACTGGGTTTCCATCCGGCACATCAGATTACAGGTGGGCGGATTGGGAGCATGTCTTCTTTAAATAGTAATAATCATTTATTTCCAGGCATATTTTTTTTTTTTTACCTCTGTAGTCTCTGTCTATGATGAGAGGTAAGGCCTACATGTGAGTAGCGGCTGACTTTGGGTCAGATGAAATATGCCCCTTGAAACCACAGCTGTGGCATGTGCAGGCCAGTAAACCGCTCCGATTGGTAGGTTACCAATTCACCCACATCAGCCGAACCACATCCAACTATTTGGCAACTAAGGTGACAACCCCACTTTGTTCTATTGTCGTCATCACTTCATAAACGTTATCACAATATTGTTAATGAGTTCCAGGACCAATGGATTGGTATTGTCAGACGCAGGTGGGTAAATCTGTGCCCGCGGAGTAAAAATGATCATTTATAATACAGGTTCAATTCAAGTGTGAATTGCTCTGAACTCTTTTCGAGAGCTGCAGGCTACGCCACACAAAAGGCTTGCGTTAAAAATGCCTGCTGTGTTTGTATGAAAAATGAATGAGAAGAGAGCTTTGAGTGAGAGTGTCTGAGTTCCATTGACAGTGGAAAAGGAGGGTGCCTCTGAAGCCCACTCGCATAATGAAATCGTAGCCCTACGCTATACAAAAGCAGCGCACACGCTTGTATACATACGTCTCAATATGTCACATTAAAGCACACCACTGAAAAATCACAGTGAATTGCTTCACACCCCCACTACCACAGTAATCTCTCTCTCCCCCCTCTGTCACACGCACAGAAATAGCATGTAAACCGCAGACGAGGTGCATAGTGTCATCGGTTGCTAAGGGGAAAGGAAAAATGGGAAGACAGAGATTGTGTGTTACAAAATTAATTACAGCAAGATCCACTTTAGCAGGGACTGGGATGAGGGTTACGTGTTAAAGGAGCCTGATGCTAAAATTAGACCATGAAACAGAGAGATGTGTCATGTCCCTGTTTTAAATGACTGTTGCGCTGGAGATAAAATGACTGGAAGTAGCACGGAAAAAATATTCACGTAATAATTGTTATTTCTCTAATATATGTAAAGTGCATTCGGAAAGTATGCAGACACCTTGACTTTTTCCACATTTTGTTACGTTACAGCCTTATTCTAAAATGGATTAAAGAATTGTTGTTCTACATTAATCTACCTGTTTTTTCTTTGTGTGTAGATTGATGATGACAAAAAAAAACAGATTTAATCCAATTTAGAATAAGGCTGTAACATAACAAAATGTGGAAAGAGTAAACAGGGCTGAATACTTTCTGAATGCTCTGTAGATATTGTGCTCAGCAGATGAATGTGCTCCAGATGAATCCCTTGTTCTACCTCATCTAAAGGAACAGTGACATCCTTACCTATCACTCACTACTCATAATTCCCACAACTCCACATCTCTTATCCAAGTTCTCTCTCTCTCTCTTGCTCCTGCTGTGCCCAAAGCTACTTCAGTCTCTTTAATCCAATATGTTTTATTGGTCTTCTACTATCCTTTCTCTCTTCACCACTCCCTCCAGTTGTTAACTGTGTCTCTCTGTGTGTGCCTCTTTCATACAGGATTCTTCTGACCGTGGTGGTGATCTTTCGGATCCTGATCGTGGCCATCGTTGGCGAGACGGTGTACGAGGACGAGCAGACCATGTTCATCTGCAACACCCTGCAGCCGGGTTGCAACCAGGCCTGCTACGACAAGGCCTTCCCCATCTCCCACATCCGCTACTGGGTCTTCCAGATCATTCTGGTGTGTACGCCCAGCCTGTGCTTCATCACCTACTCTGTGCACCAGTCGGCCAAGCAGCGTGACAGACGCTACTCCTTCCTCTACCCGCTGCTGGAGCGTTCGGATTACGGGCAAAGTGGCACCAGGAAGCTTCGTAACATCAACGGCATCCTGGTGCACCACGGCGACGGTGGCGGGAAGGACGAGCATGACTGCATGGAGGTCAAGGAGATCCCCAATGTGCCGCGGGGGCTCACACATGGCAAGAAGTCCAAGCAGCGCCAGCAGGAGGGCATCTCACGCTTCTACATTATCCAGGTGGTGTTCCGTAATGCACTGGAGATCGGCTTTCTGGTGGGACAGTACTTCCTATACGGCTTCAGCGTGCCGGGCATCTTCGAGTGCGACCGCTACCCCTGCGTGAAGGAAGTGGAGTGCTACGTGTCGCGGCCCACCGAGAAGACGGTCTTCCTGGTCTTCATGTTCGCGGTGAGCGGCATCTGCGTGCTGCTCAACCTGGCAGAGCTCAACCACCTGGGCTGGAAGAAGATCAAGGCAGCCATCCGGGGCGTGCAGGCCCGCCGCAAGTCCATCTGCGAGATCCGCAAGAAGGACATGACCCACATGTCGCAGCCCCCCAACATGGGCAGGACCCAGTCCAGCGAATCCGCCTACGTCTGATGGAGACAGGGCTAAATGCTGGGTAAGTGAGGGGGCAGGGTAGGGAACGAGTGGGGCGACCACTCCATTCCACTCTCTCTTTTTACAGTTGTAATGGAAGGAGGAGGAGGGGGACGTGAAAAAAAGCTGCCAAGGAATATTTGCTGTATTTTTTATTTATTATGAGTCCAGCTGCACCTGTTCTTGTCACCTTGTCATGTGATTTTGTTTTATTGGGACGTTCCCAAAGTGCTGTAGGGAAGTCTTCAAGGAGAGGCTTCTGGCTGTTGTAGGGTTTCTGGGCCAGGGGCGGTGGGGTGGAGAAGGGGACCGAAGGGTAGGCTATGTCATGATGCTGTTCTGGCTTATGTCATCCATGATGAAGAGAGTAGGAGGGGTCGTGAGGAGGGGTCGTGAGAAGGAGCGGAAGAGCTGTCGCAACGATGATCCGACTCTCCACAACCAGCACACACGATGTCGACTCTCTAGCCCCTCTTTGCTGGTGTGGAGAGAGAATGATGTTCCTCTCAAGCTGGTCTGCAGAGATGACGATGACGGAGAGAGCCAGTGTTCGGGAGTCCTGGAGCTGGTGCCAGAAGAAACTGCTGTTTACATTTTGTCTCCTGGCAAACAATTATTAACACAAACACCATGAAGGAATATTAAAAACATTTTTTCTCTACTTCTCCACTGCTGGCACCTGCACCGTTGAGACTGAGGGTGGATGACAGTAATGTCTTCTCCTCTTTCTCCTTGGTGTAAACTTTAGAGATAAACCCAAGGAGGTCACGCATAAACGACACCTCCACAGTCACAAACCGTTCCCCTCCACACCAACACCCCCCACCAACATCTCTCCAGCATTCCAGTGTGTTTGTGACTGACTGAAATAAAGATAGAAATAGGGAATAAGAGAGAGTAAAAGAGGAACCTTCTCCTTGCAATCTCTCTGGTGAAGGACCAGATCATTGTATTACTAATTTATATGTTTATGATATCATTATTATGAGCTGATTTATTCTGTTTGTGACAAAGTTGGTACCGTCCTTTGGATTTACTTCTTGTTTGAAAGTTCCTGCATAGTATTGCCTCTTTTAGGTGAGAGACTATGTCAAAATAGATGTGTTTGTCTTTATGGAGGGAGGGGAGGCCAAAAAAACATGGTTGGGTTTTATGAGGGTACTTTGTTCTTGTTCATTTCAAAGCATTTTGCCTCCGATCGATGGAACTGAATTTGTGTCTGAGAGGAGGATTGCATGAGGTATTTGAAAAAGGCATGTACACAAGCAGTGCTTCTAAAAGGAACTACGTGTTGTCATGAATGGTACTCCTGACAGAGAACAATGTTCATCTACTGGTTTGTGCTGCATCTCTCTCATCTGTGGTGATCAGCAGGCAGGCCTTTAAGAGACTGAGGAAAGTACCAAGACAATAAGCGCTGCACCATGATCCTTGAAGACAGACGGGAGAGAGAAAGGAACTCTCGTTGGGGAAAGGTCTGTAGCACCAGCAATAAAAGCCCAACACACTCGCTCAACGCCACTGAACACAGGGTTCAGCTTTTCTACAATAGTGGTACGCTCTAAAAGGGATCCCACATTTACAGCACAATGGCCTTTGACCCTGCAGTGAGGCCAGACATGGATATATTGAGGGAGTGGTTTGTACACTGAGCAGTAGTAGTGTCCATGGCGATGAAATAATAAGAAGGCCAAACATGACTGGCGAGGTGCTTCACCATACTGTACACTGTGCCTGTGTGTGTGCTTGCATGCGTGTGTGCTCCTTGGTTTATGTCCCAGCAAAGACAGAATCCCCATCAGCATGGTTCTGCTTGAGTGGAAATGCTTTGGCCGGAACATTCTCCTGGTGTTCTACCCCAGGATCATATGGGAACCCTGTAATGGGGGTCACCCCAAGCACTGCCAAGGGACACACAGCCTGGAGTGTGTAATCTCTGAAACACTCTGTAGGGAGCAGGAGAGAGAAGAGGGAGAGGGGGGAGTTGCTGGTAGACATTGACATCAACACTACGTGTTCTTTTGGCACTTGCGTCTGGTACACTGTAAAACAGAGTAGACAGCCCAGGTTGGAGATGTTTGGGTTTACTGTGACACCGACTGGGCCCGGGCCAAACTAAATCCAGCCGAGAGGGGAGGAGAGGGAGGAACAGTCCCAGCATGCATTTCACACCACTCAACATTTATATGATGCAAGCCAAGCAGAGAAAACAGACATGGGAGGGGAAATATGGATGCCACTACCAGTGGAATATGGAAAGCCAGAAAGCCTTTAGTTGCACATTTGTTTGAAAAGAACAGGAAATTAACAATGTCCTAAACAGAACGACAGAAAGCCATGACATCGCTCAGACAGAGCCAAGGCCTCTAAAAACAAAGGCCTTGCTAGTCATTCAATTACAGAGGATTTACAACCAAGTTTATGGAGATAGAACGGTTCAGAACTGTCCCCATGTAAGATGGCTGACAAATTGTTCCCTTCTAGAGCATTGGGGCTCTATGAAATCAGCCTCTAGTGTTGTATCTCTATGTATGAGTCCAGCTATCCATGCTCCTCCTCTCTATCCTCACTGAGCACACTACTGATGTGGTGGTATAGTCTTATTGAGGTGTGACTGGTGAAGTGGCCAAAGAAGACTCTTTATTCATTCAGGCTCGTCTGTGATTCACCCTCTGATACCAGTCGGTAATCTCTAGTACAGAATTAGTCCCCTTCTTCAGAGCTCGTTGAATGTCCGTGGGATTGGATGTGGCGGAGCCTTGTTCTCAGAAGACCGCTGAGAGGGTGTAATAATAGGAGGTTAAGGCCGGGCTTTCTTTAAATGATCCTGGGCCCTTCTCTTTAAGAAATGGCTTGGTAAGGTTGGTCTGAAGTATAGTATGGATATACAGGACTCTCCAGTCCCCACGTGTCTCCTGTCTGGTCTCATTGAGGGGTATATAACAGGGTTGGGATGAGGACACTTCCCAAAGTGAACACTTCACAGGGTTCTAGCGGTCCAATGGTCTCTCCAGTCTATATGTGAAAATTATGCAATTTTCTTTTCTTGATTTGTTTCCTTTTTTGTCCTGACTTGTGGATTCATTTTATAGTCTGTTGCTCTCTTTTTTTGTACAGTGATGTAATTGAAAGACAAATTGAAAAAGTCGTTTTTTTTTCCTATGTAAAGAACAAAACATTTCAAATGTGCAAACTGGGGCGGTGTGTTGAAATGTAATGCACTAGTATTGTATCCCTCCCTTGCCAAAGTGATATGCAAATTACATGGGGTTTAAAATGTATTCTTTTTTTAAGGCATGTACAATGGCTAGAATGAGCATGTTTCTACCTGTTTTTAAAAACTCTCTTAAAAAAAGAAGAGTTTTTTTTTTTTAGTCGTTGTCCAAGCTTTTGAGATAAAACGTGTATTAAGTCTTGATGTCAGGAATGTCTAATTTCCAACTCTTTTACAAGTCAGTACCAACTGTCCTTTCTAAACCGAGTAGCGTAGGGTTCAGCCCTGCTGTTTTTTTACCACCATTTTGAGATACTTTGAATTACCTGCTATAAAATATTTAAAATAATAACGCTTAAGATGTGAATACTCTGAATTAATACTTTTGTGCACTGTAAGACAAATGTTTCAGGGTAAATAAACACTACATTGACAAAATAGAGGAAACAACATTCCAGAGTAATGTAAATGAATTACGATCAAATTAATTAGCTCTGATGAGTGAATCAGTGAAGCCCTACGACACAGTAACATTATGGGGACTGTGTAGCCCTCTGCTTCAGGTCAACACATTGAGGGCTACTGCACATCATACAAACAGTCTCAGGAATTATGCACTTCTAAATGATTAGCAATCTTTTAAAATGAGGTTTTTATTCATATTTCTACAATTAATTCAACAAGACTTTTCTAAACGTTATCAGACAACACCTGCATCCTTTCTTAAAACAGGAAACAGCATATAGCTCAAACGGGCACATAAAGTATTGTCAATCAGTACACACATTAGTATTATTACATAACTTCTTGTATCCAAGCCTCAACCAGCCCTCTAGCCTGAAACATTGGTGCTAATCTACCCTCACCCTGTGATGCATTGAATCATTGACAAGGAAGAAGGTAATTTACCAGGCAAGTTCAGATAACTATTTCCTAGGAGATGGAAGTAAGGACCTCTCAAGCAAGGACAGACAACTCTTCCAATTGGCAGGAACGGACACCATCTGTGGTGGCAGAGAGCAAACCCTGGAAGTTGTGACACTTTTAAATACCTGCTGTACTGTCACTCTAGCGCACTACTACCACCAGCGCCACCTGTCCTAACCTCACATGTAGGGCTGCATCAAACCAGTGGCATGGGGGGTGTGGAGAGGTAACAGACCCAGGTTAACGTCATCAGGTCTGGAGACAAAGGGACCCGTCTAAACATTTTAACGAGACCGGCTGTGTTGAAGGTTTTATAAACAAGGGCTTTATAGTTTCAGCACAGAGAGAGTGTCTTGGTCTCCTTCATCCCCCTTCGCCATAGAAACATAACATACCGCTATCCCAATATTTATCTCCCTAAGAGGACGTGGTGTCTGTTGCTCAAGGACTTAATCAAACCTTTATCCTTGTGCCAATGGGTGATACGGGGTGCCGTCAACTTCACTAGCCTGAAAGACGAACACATCGGAACTCTAGCTCAGGAATATCTACACAAGGCAACAGCGAAAATGACGTCCCCCCACGAATGATGATACTTGTTTACATTCCTTTAGCATCCCACTCTCCACTCTGAGAGTCGGAGCCATGATGAAGCCAGCTCTGTCTTGTTATGTGAAGGACATGACACCCACTGAGTCCGAGGCTTCGAAGTGCTATAAGTGCACTCGATACATGGTGCTGATGTAGTCGACACAAACAGCCACATCGAGCTGGGGGGCAATTTCCAACCCTTTAATCTCTCATGATATCAATAGCGATGAGGTCATTTCATTCAACCGAGAGCTACTAGATCTAGTGAGGACGGGGCTAGGGCTGTGAGGTTTTTCAGAAGGGAAGCTTTAGTGTGGGGAAAACGCCTACTAGTTCGTATAGCCCACGTGTACCGCAGCAGTCCCCTCACCTGACACAGTGGCCCTTTGTGTCATAAAGTAGCATAGTTAGCGAGCTAGAGTCAAACAATTTTAAAAAAGACATCGCTGCACTGTAAAATGAACTTAGGCTTCCTTACAGGAGTGGTTGTTACGGTTCCGGCATAAACAATAATATCAAGAACGCGTTCGGGTACGAGAGTGGGTCGAGGACGAGGTTATGTCTATATTTGGCACGGTTGCAACCACAGGGTACTAAAACGACTGAACGTCAGGTATGTGTGTTCTTAAAGGAGCAGAAAGGGAAACATATTAGCTGTAGAAGAACATCTAATTGTTTCATCATAGCTCTGTATATCTCCAACATCTACATGGATGTAAAAAAAAAAATTATATGCCAAGAAATAAAATAAAAACCACTTTTTTGTGATTTTTAATGGAAAATCTGTTGTTTTGACTGCAGATTTCATTTTATATCCAACTGACCTTATTTGAAGGCTTCTTGACCATTGTTTCTGACTTGTGTACTGTATGTGAAGACTGAATAAAACCTTGAATGGTACACACGCCGAGCTTGACCTTATGGTGATTGATAGTGTGCAGCCCTATCTGAAGGGATGTTGGTGTCAAAATGTGAAAACAATGTTCTGCGTGTGTTGGTGTGTGTGTGTGAGAGACAGAGAGAGAGAGATGGGATACTGAGATGTCAGAATGTCAAAACAATATTCTGCATGTGTTGGTGTGTGTGTGTGTGTGTGTGTGTGTGTGTGTGTGTGTGTGTGTGTGTGTGTGTGTGTGTGTGTGTGTGTGTGTGTGTGTGTGTGTGTGTGTGTGTGTGTGTGTGTGTGTGTGTGTGTGTGTGTGTGTGTGTGTGAGAGAGAGAGAGATGGGATACTGAGATGTCAGAATGTCCAGGGGAATGGAATTGAACAAACGAACGCATACTATTATCACTTGACACATCAACATGCGCTGCTGGTGAAATGGTAAAGCTGACCCAAAACAATAACAATTCCAAATCGTTGCTCGCACTAATGGCATCCGTGATAATTGCGAGGGAAAGGGAGGAGAGAATGCTGTGTGTGTTTGCGGGGCAAGGTTATTATAGGGAACTAAAACTAAAACAAATCATAGCAAACTAAATTCATTTAAATAATTAACAAACTATTATCTTTGACTCCAAAACAAACTTAAAAACAATAAAAAGCACATGAATTATGTTCAGTTTGAGTGTTTTCCCATAAACTTTCAATCTAGGTTTTCAATGGGGTTTTCAAACTACTGAATCTAATTTGTGCATCACTATCACTGGCTATCACCAGAGATTATGGAGGAATTGAGATGAAGCAGAAAGGCAGTTTCCCATTGAAAAAATGGGTCACGGTTCAGGTCTGTGTAAGTGGGCGTTACCCCTCTCCCATGAGCATGCTTTCTCGGGTAGCCTAGCGACTGCTTCAGGCACTTTGACAACTAAGTTGTTTTTCCTCCTAATCTACTTATTGGAAAAATGTCAGTTTGGGCTCAGAATGCTCAAAAAAGTCTCATGCGCCGAATACAACAAAATGCTTACTTACGAGCCCCTAACCGACAGTGCAGTTTCAAACAATACGGATAAGATTAAGAGATAAAAGTAACAAGTAATTAAAGAGGAGCAGTAAAAAAAAATAACAATATATACATGAGGGTACCGGTACAGAGTCAATGTGCAGGGGCACCGGTTAGTTGAGGTAGTATATACATATAGAGGTCCTGGATGGCAGGAAGCTTGGCCCCAGTGATGTACTGGGCCATTCGCACTACCCTCTGTAATGCCTTGCAGTCGGAGGCCGAGCAGTTGCCATACCAGGCAGTGATGCAACCTCAATGGTGCAGCTGTAGAACCTTTTGAGGATCTGAGGATCCATGCCAAATCTTTTCAGTCTCCGGAGGGGGAATAGGTTCCACGACTGTGTTGGTGTGTTTGGACCATGTTAGTTTGTTGGTGATGTGGACACCAAGGAACTTGAAGCTCTCAACCTGCTCCACTGCAGCCCCGTCGATAAGAATGGGGACGTACTCGGTCCTCTTGTTCCTGTAGTCCACAATCATCTCATTTGTCTTGATCACATTGAGGGAGAGGTTGTTGTGTACTACAGTTACTGTGTTTTTTTATGGACAACCTTTAATATTCTGCAAAATCCTACGGCTTTCGCATTGGCACCAGTGGGATAGCAGCTAGCTCTGGTCAACTTAAATAAAAAATAGATAAACACAAAACTATTATAACATCGGTGTGAGCGTGCGTGTGCATTTGTGTGTGTGTGTGTGTGTGTGTGCATTCCTCTTTTATGTCTGTTGCACTAAGCAGCGGCACTGTCAACAGAGAAAGTGTGTGCAGTGTGTGTGTATGTGTGTGTCTCTGATGTCGCCATACTGAATTGGGATTGAGGGCCGGTTGCCACGGCGATAAGCCTGGCAGTAATATCTCTAAGCGCAGCAAGGATTAATCTGTAGACAGATGGCCGGGGGACAGCGTCACTTCCTGACCACTGTGACAGCCAGTGTCATCACCATCAGCAATATGGCCTTCGTCCTCATCATCATTATCACCAAGACTAGTATCATCATGAACATCGGCAGCCATCTCGTCATCTTCATCATCATCCTCATCATCACTGCCATACCCATCATCATCAAGACTAGTGTCATCATAAACATCTCCGCCATCTTCATCATCATTATTATCATCATCATCCTCGCCATCACCGTGTCATTCATCACAAATGTAATCATCATCGGCATGATCAAAACCATCTTCATAACAATCAATAACAATCAATACATTCACCAGCTGGCAAATCATTACAACTATCCCAGTAATATGCCCATTTAGGTTTATCTGTCATCTATCTTAAAAAATACATATGATGCAATACACTGCAGGGCAGCATCTAATATGGATGATCAAATGTGTGCATAGAACAAAGAGAAACAAAAACTATATGTGCAAACAAATACATAACCATCAATGTTACAATGTACCCTGATGAAAACAAGCATGTTTCCTGGTGCTGATGAGAGAGGGAGGAGGAGGAGAGGATTAGTGGACTGAGAACAAGGACAGAAGAAGAGGGGGTTGCGGGTAAGACGGTTCGAAGAGGAGAGAGGGTTAAAGGAATAGGAGGAGAGGAATGGGGGAAGAAAGTAGTGGGGTGAGCAGATGAAGAAGAGAAGGGGTAGAGGAGAGAAGAAAGGGGCAGTGTGAGGATGCAGTAGAGGGCTAGAGGACAACTCAGGGAAAGAGGAGGAGGAGAGGGGTGGAGGAAGAGGGTTAGAGGGCTGCAGAGCTGGGAACAAGCTGGATGTTCTGCCTGAGTGCTCCTGCCTTGTCTTCAGGGGAGCAGCTGAGAAGCAGGGAGGGGTGGGCCACAAGACAGGGGAGAAGGAGGGAGGAAGGGGACACTACTACAGGAACCAATAGAGGGTGTTCAGAGAGAGAGAGAGAGAGGTGAGGAGAACAAAGAGCATTAAGGGGAACTTCATTGAGGGTTACAAGCAAAGAAGAGAGGAAATGATAAAAGGTAGAAGCGGTGAGATGGTCATTAAGAGACCGAGCAGGAGAGAGAGAGAGAGGGAGAGGGAGAGAGAACGTGAAAGTAAGAGAGAGGAAGAGAGAGACAAAGAAAGTGCAAGTGAGAGGCTGAGACAGAGAAAGAGAGACAGAGGCCGTCGCTGTGGGGTGGCTGAGAGGAAGTGAAGCGTGCCCTAATAGGAAGCAGCAGATCTTAGCGGCACACACCAAACACCAGCCTTCCTTGGCGCCCTCACCCACTCTCACACACACTGATGGGTTGGCAAGGTTGCCGTGGAATGACACGGGCGATGTCTGGCCCTCTCCTCAGCGCCGCACGCCACCCTGCATATCGACGTGGCAGAGATTCATCAGGCTGACAAGCAGTGAAGGCCGGGGACGGACCACTTAGAGCAGAGCTGGGATACTATAGGCTACACATCTACACATCTACAGATACTATAGGCTACACATCTACACATCTACAGATACTATAGGCTACACATCTACACATCTACAGACACTATAGGCTACACATCTACACATCTACAGATACTATAGGCTACACATCTACAGATACTATAGGCTACACATCTACACATCTACAGATACTATAGGCTACACATCTACACATCTACAGACACTATAGGCTACACATCTACACATCTACAGATACTATAGGCTACACATCTACAGATACTATAGGCTACATATCTACACATCTACACATCTACAGATACTATAGGCTACACATCTACACATCTACACATCTACAGATACTATAGGCTACACATTTACAGATACTATAGGCTACACATCTACAGATACTATAGGCTACACATCTACAGATACTATAGGCTACACATCTACAGATACTATAGGCTACACATCTACACATCTACAGATACTATAGGCTACACATCTACACATCTACAGATACTATAGGCTACACATCTACATATCTACAGATACTATAGGCTGCACATCTACAAGTTAACACAAGGATAGAAAAACACCTAAACACTTTGCATCTTACAATTAGTCACACTAATAAAAAGATTGTCCATAGTTGAACATGAAGTTCTGATTACATCCTGTATATCAGGTTCCATATCTTGTATTCCTCTGACCCTAAAACCGACCCAACTCTAACCCATTGTAAACAAGACAGTCCTTACATAACCAGAAGGAACAGGGGGAGACAATATAGGCCTACATTATCTCCCAAAAGACCACTGGGCTCTCTGTCATAATAACTCTGAGAGCTGTACAGTCCTTATGTAATTCTTAGATCCTCTGAGATCCTCTGCTTTTAAGGCTGGCCCCTCACTTATAGAACCGCTTCTGCTGCCTTGCTAAGTCTTTAGGGCCATAGGGAATACTATGGAAGACAGTGGTGATAGTCCTTGTAAAACAGGAGATCTGAGAGTGTTTGATGGGTGATGATTGTGTCTTGTTGTTGTGCGTCACACCGGGGGGGGGGGGGGGGTTGAATTGTCTTCCATTGAAAATAAGCCTCAATCCATAAAGTTTTACGCAAGGAATTTAATATTGTGGATTTACGAGTTTACATAACAACCCACGGGAGAGATACAATATTCACCAAAATCATACTGTAGATTAATAGGGTCCACAGTGTAAGGAGTGAGTCGGGAAGCAGGTTCAGGGAGTGTTTTAATAAACAAACGAAACATAATCCAAAACAAGAACACACGAACAAACGCACAGGCATGAAACTGACACAGGAACAACAACGCCTGGGGAAGGAACCAAAGGCAGTGACATACATAGGGAAGGTAATCAGGGAGCTGATGGAGTCCAGGGGAGTCTGATGACGCGCAGGTCCGCGTAACGATGGTGACAGGTGCGCGTAACGATGGTGACATGTGTGCGAGCCATAAAGAGCAGCCTGGTGACCTAGAGGCCGAAGAGGGAGCACATGTGACACACAGAGTCAAACGCACTACTCAAGCAGACCTGATACAGCGTTCCATGATTCAACACAACGGCTGTAGTTACATTCTCCATAGATTTTGTATCATTTTAAATGCAGGAACTAAATCCGCATCTATGCATTAACGGTAGCACAGAATAATTCTCCCCCACTCATAAATTATTAAACAAATCCATATTTTTTGAATAGTTGAACGGTCTGCTTCAATTTGATGTATTACAACAAAATTCCAAATGCTGCATTTGATAGACATTCTTTGTTAACGTGCCTATCTCTAAGACTACTCACGCGAAGCAGAACATCCTGCCATTTTCACCTTAAAATAGCCTTTTCCATTTTTCCATTGCTGAATATGCAGTTATAGTATTCATTACCATAATCTTTCATGAATATATCGTCTGTCTAATGGCTTTATTAGGTTATGGTAAAACTCTGAGGATTTTCCAAGAGTGTTTTCATTTTTCAAGAGGGATCATAAATGGATTAAGAAAAAGCTCGGTTTCTACATTTTCCTTGTATGTACAGTCAATTTCAATAACAGTATCTATCTCTCACATATACACACACACACACACACACACACACACACACACACACACACACACACACACACACACACACACACACACACACACACACACACCAAAACGCATAAGGCTTGATATAGTGGTTGTTTCTAAGGACGAGAGAAATACTGAAAATACAGCGAAGCAAACTTAAAGTGGTTTTGGCCGAGAGCAGCTTCAGATAACATCATTACAAAATCAATGGGAAGGTCAGTCACATCAGAAACAACGGGGAGCATCGGAGGGCCGTGCTTCATTAAAACACGGACGTGCTTTCTGATGTACTCAAAGACGGACCTCTGAGACATTTTTTGTTTTTTGTTTTATGTATTCTTGTCTTTCCCGGGTTCGATACTAGCCCCATTCTGGAAAATCAGAATAGATTGTCTTTGCTTTCCTCTCTAATAGAAAGATAATGATCCTAACCCCAGTCTATTTCCAGTCTGTGACTGGGTATCCATATCTCACAGTGGAGGAGGAGGAGATGGCTACTAGGCTACTCTCTAGTCCGATCCTTGGTGATTTAATGACATCAACCTACCACTCTCATTAGGAATTGCTATGAAATATGTGTAAAGCTAATTACATTTCAACCAAGACCCTTCAACATGACAGAGTACACCCCTGACAGCAGATATGGAGGACAGAGAGAGATGGGAGGATGGGGGGGAAGGAGTGGAGGACATATCTGCTGTCTAGGGTGGTGGCGGGAAGGAGGGAAGGACATTATGGTTGTGTCAGAGTGAATTAATGAGTAGTCGAGGAGGGGGGGAGACAATAAGCTGCAGAGAGAGAAGAGAAGAGAAAACAGAGAGAGAAGAGATAGAGAGTGGAGAAAGGCAGGGAGCACCAGAGGTATGGGTTGACTTTCACAACTATGGATAAGAAAGTGAGTGAAGGCTGTATCTGTCAGTCTGTCCCCTCACCACCATGGCCCCTCAGAAAGGCCAGCCAGTCTGCAGCCAGGGGCACTGACTATCCTCCTGTCTTCCTGTTAGTGTGTCTGCATCCCAAATGGCACCTTATAGCCTTTACAGTGCACTACGCTACATTGGAACAGGGTGCCACTTGGGATGCATCCCATGACAGTAATATCTGGGTGGATAACAGTAGCAGGATGTCAAGATGGCCTAACGAGGCTGCTGTTAATCGCCTGACCTTTCCGCTACCTTACTGTAATTAGACAGTCATTAAACAGCTTATCACCTGAGAGAGCACAGGGCCGCCCAATAACAAGGGACGGGTGAATGAGAGTTCAGACTGGAGGCTTATACAACAAATCCATAATCCATAGTATGACACTTGCTCTCACATAACAGGTCAATGCCATATTGTGATATATAGGCCTCGTAGAGATGAAGATATTAGAAATGGGCATTTTGACTATTTTTCAATAAGTAAAGCCAGGGGACTTTGAAAATGGGATTTGACTCCGTAAAACAAAGCATGCCCTTTAACCATTGGGTTTTTAGCTAAGACGCTTTGCATAGACAGATCAGATTGGTGAAATTGCTCACTAAGCATAGGAGGAGCCAGTCCTCTCTTGGCAGTACAAAAACAATGATCAGCTAGGAGAAGACAGCATATTTGATTGACGATGACTCCTGGCATACCCTGATAGAACATTAATATGTCATAAAGTATTTTATTAGCCAGTGTCATTTGTATTGCTGCCTAAATATGTGTGTCAAATCAAATCACATTTTACTTGTCACATGCTTCGTAAACAACAGTGAGATGCTTACATACAGGTCCTTTTCCAACAATGCAGAGAGAAAGAAAATGGAGAAATAATACAAAAGTAATAACACATAATAACACAAGTAATAATAAATACACAGTGAGTAACAGTAACTTGGCTATATACACGTTTGGTGTGTGTCTGTGTGTGTACGAGAGAGAGAGAGATAAAGATGTGTGTATGTGTGTGTGTGTGTGTGTGTGTGTGTGCATTAGAGTGTTTTCACACAGCCAACTTCACACTAGAAGCAGCATGGTGCATTATAGATCCTGCTGACTAGCAGAGTATTGAGATAGAGGGGGACTGAGGAGAAAGGAAAAGAAAACGATATCCCAGTGATGCTGAATTTACACGTTGGGGAAGGTGGGGAAAGGAGGTGAAAAAGAAAGAGGAATGGGACTTAGGGCTTGTTTTGGGAAAAGTAGAGAGAGACAAAAAAGGTATATGGGAAATGGGGGAACGAAAGAGGGAAGAACAGATTGAGAGAGATGTGAAACAAATAAAGGGCAGAGGGAGAGAGTGTGGGAAAGGAAGTGAATAATACAACGCAAGTGAAGATTTTATTTTGATTTATTTAACCTTTATTTACGTAGGCAAGTCAATTAAGAACAAATTGTTATTTACAATGACGGCCTACCAGAAGGAAAAAGGCCTCCTTCTGGGACGAGGGCTGGGATTAAAAATATAAATAAATGAAATAAAAATATAGGACAAAACACACATCACGACAAGAGAGACAGCACAACACTACATAAAGAGAGACCTAAGGCAACAACATAGCGTGGCAGCAACACATGACCACACAGCATGGTAGCAACACAACATGACAACAACATGGTAGCAACACAACATGACAGCAGCCCAACATGGTAGCAGCACAAAACATGGTACAAACATTATTGGGCACAGAAAACAGCACAAAGGGCAAGAAGGTTGAGACAACAATACATCACGCAAAGCAGCCACAACTGTCAGTAAGAATGTCCATGATGGAGTCTTTGAATGAAGAGATTGAGATAAAACTGTCCAGTTTGAGTGTTTGTTGCAGCTTGGGTCTTGCGACGGGCATACAGAGATGACCAGTTTACAGAGGATTATAGAGTGCAGTGATGATATAAGGAGCATTGGTGGCAAATCTGATGGCCGAATGGTAAAGAACATCTAGCCCCTCGAGAGCACCCTCACCTGCCTATCTATAAATTACATCTCTAATCTAATCTAGCATGGGTAGGATGGTCATCTGAATCAGGGTTAGTTTGGCAGGTGGGGTGAAAGAGGAGCAATTACGATAAAGTCTAGATTTAACTTTAGTCTGCAGCTTTAATACAGTGCCTTGCGAAAGTATTCGGCCCCCTTGAACTTTGCGACCTTTTGCCACATTTCAGGCTTCAAACATAAAGATATAAAACTGTATTTTTTTGTGAAGAATCAACAACAAGTGGGACACAATCATGAAGTGGAACAACATTTATTGGATATTTCAAACTTTTTTAACAAATCAAAAACTGAAAAATTGGGCGTGCAAAATTATTCAGCCCCCTTAAGTTAATACTTTGTAGCGCCACCTTTTGCTGCGATTACAGCTGTAAGTCGCTTGGGGTATGTCTATCAGTTTTGCACATCGAGAGACTGACATTTTTTCCCATTCCTCCTTGCAAAACAGCTCGAGCTCAGTGAGGTTGGATGGAGAGCATTTGTGAACAGCAGTTTTCAGTTCTTTCCACAGATTCTCGATTGGATTCAGGTCTGGACTTTGACTTGGCCATTCTAACACCTGGATATGTTTATTTTTGAACCATTCCATTGTAGATTTTGCTTTATGTTTTGGATCATTGTCTTGTTGGAAGACAAATCTCCGTCCCAGTCTCAGGTCTTTTGCAGACTCCATCAGGTTTTCTTCCAGAATGGTCCTGTATTTGGCTCCATCCATCTTCCCATCAATTTTAACCATCTTCCCTGTCCCTGCTGAAGAAAAGCAGGCCCAAACCATGATGCTGCCACCACCATGTTTGACAGTGGGCATGGTGTGTTCAGGGTGATGAGCTGTGTTGCTTTTACGCCAAACATAACGTTTTGCATTGTTGCCAAAAAGTTCAATTTTGGTTTCATCTGACCAGAGCACCTTCTTCCACATGTTTGGTGTGTCTCCCAGGTGGCTTGTGGCAAACTTTAAACAACACTTTTTATGGATATCTTTAAGAAATGTCTTTCTTCTTGCCACTCTTCCATAAAGGCCAGATTTGTGCAATATACGACTGATTGTTGTCCTATGGACAGAGTCTCCCACCTCAGCTGTAGATCTCTGCAGTTCATCCAGAGTGATCATGGGCCTCTTGGCTGCATCTCTGATCAGTCTTCTCCTTGTATGAGCTGAAAGTTTAGAGGGACGGCCAGGTCTTGGTAGATTTGCAGTGGTCTGATACTCTTTCCATTTCAATATTATCGCTTGCACAGTGCTCCTTGGGATGTTTAAAGCTTGGGAAATCTTTTTGTATCCAAATCCGGCTTTAAACTTCTTCACAACAGTATCTCGGACCTGCCTGGTGTGTTCCTTGTTCTTCATGATGCTCTCTGCGCTTTTGACGGACCTCTGAGACTATCACAGTGCAGGTGCATTTATACGGAGACTTGATTACACACAGGTGGATTGTATGTATCATCATTAGTCATTTAGGTCAACATTGGATCATTCAGAGATCCTCACTGAACTTCTGGAGAGAGTTTGCTGCACGGAAAGTAAAGGGGCTGAATAATTTTGCACGCCCAATTTTTCAGTTTTTGATTTGTTAAAAAAGTTTGAAATATCCAATAAATGTCGTTCCACTTCATGATTGTGTCCCACTTGTTGTTGATTCTTCACAAAAAAATACAGTTTTATATCTTTATGTTTGAAGCCTGAAATGTGGCAAAAGGTCGCAAAGTTCAAGGGGGCCGAATACTTTCGCAAGGCACTGTATGTGCTGAGAGAAGGACAGTGTACCATCTAGCCATACTCCCAAGTACTTGTCCAGACTACCTCAAGCTCTAAACCCTCAGAGGTAGTAATAACACCTGTGGGAAGAGGGGCATTCTTCTTACTAAACCACATGACCTTTGTTTTGGAGGTGTTCAGAACAAGGTTAAGGGTAGAGAAAGCTTGTTGGACACTAAGAAAGCTTTGTTGTAGAGCATTTAACACAAAATCCGGGGTAGGGCCATAAGTATAACACTGTATCATCTGCATATAAATGTATGAGAGAGCTTCCTACTGCCTGAGCTATGTTGTTGATGTAAATTGAGAAAAGCGTGGGGCCGAGGATCGAGCCTTGGGGTACAGCCTTGGTGACAGGCACTCTTTGTGAGAGGTAGTTAGCAAACCAGACCAGACCCCTCAGAGACACCAATACTCCTTAGCCGGCCCACAAGAATGGAATGGTCTATCGTATCAAAAGCTTTGGCCACTTAGAATCAAGTGCAATGGTGACATCATTGAGGACCTTTAATAGCGGTAATGTAAATAATGCCTTTGTGTAAATTAAGCAATTAAAAGCTCTGTTTCTTTGTTTTAGCAAAGTCAAATAAACTAAACTGAAAGCATGAAACCACACCAACCAAACCACTTGATACCACTTAGACTCTGATCCCCTTTAGTATCAACTGGAACAAAGCTTTATCGGTGTCAGAAGTCACTGAACCTTTTACACACACAACGGGCATGACGGACGCTTAAACGTGCAGATCCATAAACCGTAGCATCACACAATAATCTATATCCATATCATAGCACCAAGTAGCCTCTTATCTCCAATGCATTATTCATCCAGCGCTATGCTATGTAACGCTACTTTCAAACAGTTCCCTAGGGGAATCCCTGACATCTCGTCTCGCTCAGAGACGGCCTGGATGATCAGAGAGGAGTTATGGGCTCGAGGGAACTTGTATCTACAGAGTTAGTGTCTCTGCTGTGCTGTCCCTGTGGAGTTGTATCTCTAACCTTGCTCTCACTACAGTTCGCACTCAGCACTCAGGGCCGCACATCAGAAGAATTCAGATGGTGGGTTTTTAAGTGGTGTGTGTGTGTGTGTGTGTGTGTGTGTGTGTGTGTGTGTGTGTGTGTGTGTGTGTGTGTGTGTGTGTGTGCAGATCTGCAAAACTGGATGGCATGCAGTTTCATTCCCTTTCACAAATTCAACTGTGAAGTGTTCTTATGGAGACTATTCAATTATAGTGGAGTCTACAGTGTTTTGCTGTTTTTGTGCAACAAGCTACAGTTGGCCATTTTGAGTGGCAGACAGCTGTGGAGTTAATGAAGTCATTTCATTGAGTTAAACGGTAGACTGGCTCAGCATCGTGCAATCATTAGCATGCCTCACTGTGGTAATTGCAGCTGTCAGCTCCAATCTCGAGAGTAGCGTGGGTTCAGCAAGACACCAAGCCGAGGTAGCGGCACTAGTATACAGAACTGTGGGACTGAGCACTCCGTATGAGATACCGACACATCTTATTTGTACGGAATTGAAACCGTTAACTGCACAAGACAATTGTAGGACTAGGTGTGTGTGCGTGTCTGCTATGGCCAATTTCCGCGTCATTCATTTCATTTCTATTCACTCTTTTAATAGACTGAATTGAAAACAAAATAAACCCCAACTCTGCTATGGACGACAAAACCAACTTGATAAGAGTTGGTTCTATTTAGTCAACTGTCAGAGTAACAGCAGACATGCTGAGAGGGACTTTGGAGACCCAGCCAACCAGATAATTGCTCGTTGTTTAGGCCTTTTAAAGGTGAAGCTACCCTCGGCAGCGTCATCACCTGTGGGATAAAGCTAACTATAGACGCAAGTTGAAAATACAGTCCAAACCAATTAAAGAGAAAAAAAAGCATTAACAGTTGGCACTGGGCCAAAATCTAAAGAACTTCTCCTGGTATCCTTGGCAACACACGTTGCAGTGACTATCTGCACACATCAACATCATGGGCTATTTATGCGTCAGCAGCATAAATACCATCTAACACACTGAGAAACAAGCAGACTTATTGTTTGTGTGTGTGTACTGCATCATGTACAGTGTGAATCCTATCCCCTCTATGTGGCCAGTCGGTACTGAAGGACACGCGCTATCAATCTTTCAAGCTGTGATTTACATGTACAGTCTCCCTGTGACCTTATGGGAGGTTTAAAAGAATACACCTCACGGGCAGCCATTTAGAAATCTATTTTCCCTACATTCTCCCCACGTGGGCCAGCCCCCTAGCAATTTGAGTTCTAGCCAATGAGCTTCAGCCCCTCGCATTTGAGTGACAGCTAGCAAGAGGCCTGCCCAGCGCTATCGAATGAGGTTGCAGGGCGGGCTCAACGGCTCAGTGGACACAGCAGAGAGAGAGAGAGAGAGAGAGAGAGAGAGAGAGAGAGAGGGAGAGAGCGCAACAACGTGGTGCACATATCTGCACAAATGTGACGCATTATGCCCTTTTCGGGGAACACTTTTGGCTCGTGAGCCCTACTTTCAGAACTACTGACTCAAAAGTATACAAGCTACTGGAGAATGTCTTTAACAGTAGAGCTGGCTGAATTTCTATGGGAAATGCCTTTGATGTTGTACACATTCATATTAATTTGAAATTGCATCACAAAATAACACCATTAAGGGATATTAATGGCAACATAGTTTGTGATGTACTACAGGTGTAGGATCTTAATTTGAACAGTTTCTCACAGCAGGACAATTATCTTTCAGCATCAGTAAATGTGAATTATTGTGTGTATTATAAACAATGGACATTTGTGTAGGGGTTGATACATTCTTTTGTTGCAAGTCAAGTCAGATGTATTTTTTTTCCTTGTTTTTTTTAACCTCGAATACACTACACACACCATAGACAAACTGTGAGTGAACACTGAAGAGTGTCAACACCAGGGGTGTTAAAATCTTACCCTATGCGGTCAGGACTACTGCTGTTTTTTTTGTTCTACCTGATCATTCATTGCATACACCTAGTGTCCCAGCTCTAAATCAATCCCATATTTGAGAGGATGAATTTAAAAAAGCAGTGAAACGCTTCGAGGTCCAGATTTGAAGTTGAGGGCTCTACACCGTCTCTCTATAGTCTGTAGATATGTCCAGACATTCACAGAGACTAGACTACTCCCTGAGGTCTATACTCTCTATACCACCTTGTTACGTTCCCCAGCAAGAAACCCAAAACGTCGCTTAAACAGAAGGGGGAACTAACAGTGTCCCTGACAACAACCAAAACGAAACAGGTGGGTTTTTTAGGAGGGGTTCTGAAAGACACTCATGGGGGTGTCCACTGAAAGTTGACTTGCAACAACAACTGGAACTTAAAAGACAACCACCATGAGCGGCAGCTAAATTTGAGGCAAATAACATTTTAAAAACACACCAAACTTAAAGACAGGAAAACAAAATCAGGGAAATCAGACAAATATTTTTTTTTTCTAGAAATCAAATAGGGAGCACTAACTAAAGGTGTTGACCCTACACATCTCTCAAGACAACTGGAGCACTCAGCCATCACTCTTTAATATCACCTGGGCCAGCAGACAGCACTCAGCCATCACTCTTTAATATCACCTGGGCCAGCAGACAGCACTCAGCCATCACTCTTTAATATCACCTGGGCCAGCAGACAGCACTCAGCCAGCACTCTTAAATTTCACCTGTGCCAGCAGACAGCACTCAGCCAGCACTCTTAAATATCACATGTGCCAGCAGACAGCAACCAGCACAGGTGTAACACATACTGACTAACGAGGTGACACCAATCGGTGCGCCATATGTGCTAACAAGCTATACATGCTAAAGTCTAACCTCAAAACATAAATGGAAAAACTAAAACCAGTAACAACGTCCTCCTGGGCCATCTGCTAAAGTAGTTCCATTCCATCAACCCAACCATCTATTCATGAATTAATTTATTAGTAAACCATTCACACATTATCCTCCATGATGAGCTTCAGATCACATTCAATGGACACTGCCTTGTCTCTCAGTGAATCTGATGCTTTTCTAAGTCATCTGGGTAATACCTTACTTTATACGGGGGGGGGACACATTACACATTCATGAAACCAGTCATAACAACATTACGAGTGTTGCTGTATCATTCATAACAACCTTCACGACACATTATTCAACAACATTCACAAGGGGTTTTGAATATGAAGATTGTTATGAAAGATACAATAAGGGTTCATGGTTTCATGAAGGTATTATGAATGCCTTATGTATACCCCCAATAGTGAAGTAATACCATTATCCTCCACCTCCCATCTCTCTCTCTCTCTCTCTCTCTCTCTCTCTCTCTCTCTCTCTCTCTATATATATATATATATATATATATATATATATAGAGAGAGAGAGAGAGAGAGAGAGAGAGAAAAAAAAAATCAATATTAGGACTGGAGTAAATCATCAGCGAGGCTAAACTTATTTGCTAGTTACCAGTGACAGCAGGTGAGAGCCGTCTGTTGGTCTGGCGCTGCCCCAGTGGACCCTGGGAGAAGAGACAAGGAGAGACAAAGGGGATGTTTGTTTTTCTTCCATGTATCGAGCCGTCTGCACATCTGTCAGACCTGTTTTTCTCCTATACCTGCAACGTATGTGGAAATGTAGATGATGGGAGATGAGGGAGAAGCCATTGGGAGAATGGGATTGTGGAATAAATGGATTGGAATGAGACAGGGGAGATGTGGCCTCACTTTTACATTCTTACTTAGGCTATTCTATCACTCTCTTTCAGTTAGTACAACTCTCAATTCTCCATGTTGCCTGTATTCCCCAGTCATACTTTATCAAATCATTCACTCAACACACCACCTGCAGTCCTGCACCCCCAAATGATTAACCTATCCACCAATTTCCAGGTCCTAAAATGAATCTAGAAGGACTGACCTGCTCTCAGACAGTTAATAATAGCTTAGCCTACTGTTATTCTCCAAGTTATTTTGGCTGTGGTCTAGTTAGCCGACATTGACAGTAAAGGGTAAAGAAGAAACAGATTCACACAATGTCTAGTGCTATTGCCAAACAACAACTGTGATGATGGAGTATAAATCTTAATTTATTATGGAAAGGCCTAAACGACATACCTTGGCGTAAAATTACAGTAGCTTCTTGAATGCAAAGGTTGTACAGTGTATAATTTGGTGAAATCACCTATGTTGCGCTTCATTATTTTTTTCGGGTACTTTCCATTTTGTGAGACTTCTTCGAGCGCCCCCCTGCGTTTTGAGAGATATCTACAAGGTAAATAGAACGCAAAAGCGCTAAGATTGTCCCAAACCACTGCCGGTAGTACGTTAACAACATGGCTGCTCCCTTGATGGTAAGAATATCCTTCGCTTCTCACGTCGCTAACGCTAATAAATACCAATTAAAACCGGTGTTTTGCATTAGTGTAGCCTATATTTTGAAGTTGTATGTAATCTCTGGGTTCAGCGTCCAGAATATACACGCTATAACAAAAAAGGTGGAGGGATCACATAACGGTGAGAGTATCGCGATAACGTTAGTGATGTCTCAGTGCAATATTTTCTATACTAATATTTTTGTGACAGGAAATATTCTGCAACACCTACATGATAAAATGCATACATAAGTACAATGAGCGTACATATTTTAGCAGAATTACAAATAGCAGGTTAAAGCAAGGACAACCACCACCAGGCGCTCTGGCTCAACACATGGCACATAGCTATGACTCCAGGTATATTGTCTTCTCACCTCTGCCTGCTCAAATGTTGTTTTATAGAGTAAAAGACAAATCAGTGGTGGACCTTTTAAAAAGGTGCTACCTATCACATTTTTCTAGATAATCAATAAAGTGGATGTGATATACTTTTGTGGATCAAGTGATATGTTTGGTACTCCTGGGGGGCAAGAGCAGTGTGGCCCGTTGAGAGCTGAAAAGTAACGAACTAATCAAATCAACAGTTGGAGTGCAAAAGTCTACACATACATGGGGGCCCTCCAAGAACAGGAGTGATGAACTGGTATATGAAGTCAAAACCCAAACTATGCAACATCACACATGGACAAGAGTGGAGGTGCAAACTAAAGCACTCCTCACAACTCCTGGGTTTATAGTTACCGCATATTAGCATGGCAAGTAGATTTTCCCCTCCTTTGCATTTGCCTCTCTCCTTTCTCACTGTCCATGTTCTGTGTATCTGTCTTGTCAGTTGATGCGGCGAAGCTGTAGGCAGGTGACCCTCTTGGCCGCCGCGTCGCGTTACTGGAGCTCTAGCCCTGTGGCTCCGCCCTCAAAACAGTCCAGGCTCCTCCTCTTCCTGAGCCAGCGTTTCCATGACATTGAGACTCTCCTCAGCTGGAGCTCCTGGTTCAAGAACCGAGGTCTACGACAGAAGAATTTGTATGTGTAACAGGAAAACGCACCGATTTATTCTAGCTACATGCATTTCTATCAGCACGCCACGGTCTAAAATGAACGTGTAGGTTATCATCTGGTCCCAAATCAGTCCCTCTCCTTGGCCTTTACTCTTCAATGCGTTGGTAAGCAAAATGGTGGATGCTCCAACACTGCTTATGCTATCCAGACCCTTTTAGATCTTCATGCAATGAAGGGTTATAGGCTAAGGTGAATGTGTAGGGAGTGAATTGGAACAGGCTGTCCCAACTCCATAAACATTGCTCTCAGCCCAACCACTGTCTCTTTCCCTTCACAGTTTCTATGGTTACACCCAGCAAAACTATGGGGACAACATTGCAGCTGCTTATTACATCCTTAGCCTGAAGGGAGGATTCAGGTAACTGTTCCGCCATCTTGGGCTGCCCATAACCGCCTGTGCATGCCCCCTTTTTGACGTGCTGGTGAATATTGATGTGCTTTCAGTTTTTTGTTGTTGTATTTTAATGTTTTTTTGTTGTATTTGCTGATCACTGTGTAATTCACTTGTTAGTGATGACTAGTCATTTGACCCTCCAGGTTTGCAGGGCAGTCAGAGTGGTTCCGATCAGACAGAAGAGGGAAGTTCAGTTGGGACTTCATGAACCACCGGGATACCTCCATAGAGGAAGTGGATGTCGGCAACACGCTCATTAACTACACAGGCCTGGAAAACCTCGGTACATACCACTTTATTCATGTCTGTATTTGTTTCACATTGCAAGTTACCCTTCCTAAATATTAATGGATAACTTAGCATTGTGGTTGGTATGTATTATTATGTATGTACTCTGTGCCAGTGGTTTTCAACCTGGCATCCGCAGGGTTTTTTAAATGATTTTTTTCAACATTAAATAACAGTTGGCACTATTAATGGTATTATATGCTATTTTACATTATTTTTCACAATGCATATTGTTATAAAAAATAAGAATAGGCCTTTAATCTGTTAGTCACTGATCAAATGTATTCTAAATTTGACTGCCAGGGTTTTGTTAAAAAGTTTTGCGACTCTGCGGATGGTGTTCCTCAAACTTTCGGCAGTGATTTGGTGGTCCCCAAAATGGAAAAGGTTGGGAACCACTGCTCAATGCTGTAAAATGTAACTCCTTTTTCTCTCGTCTCTTTCTCAGTGAAACAGAGGGGGCTGCGTACTCTCTCTGTGAGTGGCTGCGCTGAGGTGGATGACTGGTTCCTGTCCCGCCTCTATATCTTCCAGGACACCCTGGAGGAGCTGGACATTTCGAACTGTCCCCGAATCTCTGTGGGGGGCCTGGCCGCACTGCAGAAGCTGAGGTACACTGACCAACACGGGAGGAAATGACAAAAACAGAGGTGTTTTATCAATTAGTACGTTAGGAACCGAGAAAAGTCCATCTCCTTGCTTCGTCCTTAAAATGGATTGAAGGATGCGTTTTGAGAAGAAGGTGAGGAGAGAACACAAGGAATCATGGGAAGATAAATTGAGAAAGAGACGGCATCACTAAAATGTCCATGCATTTCCTCATGGCACTTGCCTTAAATATATTTGTATATGTGTGTGTATATATAGGGGTCAATGGACTCCATAACGTCACAAATTGATACAAACATCCCTTCTCTTCCTCTTGTGTATCAGGGGTCTGCGACGGCTGAACGTGTCCTCCCTCCCCAGGCTCCAGAACCCTGGGCTGGTCGCCATCCTGCTGGAGGAGATGCTTCCTCATTGCCATGTTACTGCAGTCGGGTACGACCACAGCCTGATCTACAGCCCCACACAGACAGACGGCTAGACGCCCAGACACAGATAAAGTCCCAGGCAGAGGCTGGATGTCAAAATCTGACTAGAGCAGTGGAGAGACACAATCGAAGTTGGGCGAAGGTGACAAATGCTCTTATTCGCTCTCTTTTTGATTCTTTAACTAACACTCACACAGACAAACAGGAGGAGGGATGCCCATTTAGTGTGTGATGTAGAGCCTCACTGATTTAAAGAATGATAAATTATCAGAGAAGGGTTTTACTTACTTGTAGAGCAACATTGTCGTCCTTAAGCTACCAAAATGATCAGTCAAAATATTTCCTTCAAAATATTTGATGTTATGGATTGTATTGGTGATTTAAATAAAAATATTTGTAAAGTATGCCTCCTGTTGTACATCTGGATCAATACAGACATTTATGAAGCAGACACAGACACAGCAGACACAGAAAACCAAATAGACAAGTCGTGGTTAGTGTTTTAAAACGGGTGTGAATCTTATTAACCGTGAGGGATGTAAATCCCATAATCCTTTGTGAGACTGAGGAGAGGAGACCTTAAAGCTGCCGTTGAATAGGAGGAATAACGATTCAAGAGGAAAACGGAGAGATTTTGTAGACTGAAGTAATGATTACTGAAGTAATGATTAACTACCTTATACTGTTGCAATTTTATTTAACTAGGCAAGTCAGTTAAGAACAAATTCTTATTTTCAATGAAGGCCGGTGGGTTAACTGCCTGTTCGGGGCCAGAACGACAGATTTATACCTTGTCAGCTCGGGGATTTGAACTTGCAACCTTTCGATTACTAGTCCAACACTCTAACCACTAGGCTACCCTGCCGCCCCGCAATCATGCTGTTCAAAACATTGCTGCCATGACCTCATGCTTAAACTACTTCTGCAGGTACATAACACTATAGTCAGTCATAATAACCTACACAGATTATTTTGTTCTTTGCTGCTATCACCAGTCAAGATTCACCCCTCTCTTTCTACATCAGAAACACCCTGAGCCCTTCTTTTCCCTGGCCAGGGAGCTGTACCCAGGACAGTTTAAGGTAGGATCAAGCCTATTTTCTGGCTTTTTCTTAACTTAATTTCCTGAATTGTGCAGTTGGTGCCTGTGTATTATTAGGTCTCACTAACAGCAGTGTTGTTGTGTGTTAAGCCCACAGTATGTCACTACTTCATCAAGTTGCTGAAGAACAGGGGGCTACTCAAACGCTGCTACTCACAGGTTCGGTATTCTTTCATATCCTTTGTTCTGTGTCTGAGTTAGTCACCTACAGCCTGTCGTGAATTGTTATTGGGGTCGTCCATTTCGGTTTGTGCAGAATAGTCACACCCTGGAACGTGTGGCAGCAGGACTGGAGGGAGAGGACCTGATTGAAGCCCACGGCACCTTCTACACCTCACTGTCAGATTTATGTGCCGGGAAGAGTAGGACTTGGACTGGATGAAAGGTTTAGTGTGGTACGGTAATATCTAACTGTGATGGTTTAACAAAACGCTGTTATACCACCTAGGCAGACACTCATTTACATGGATATGCTAATTAAGCTGTCATTTCAAAGGAATGTGGGTGCTATTAAAATAATTGTTGAATTATGCTATTTTACCTCTGACCTGCAGAGAAAATCTTCTCTGATGACATCCCCAAATGTGACAAGTGCAGCAATCTACCAAAGAGGTTCTTCACCTCAGTGGCCATGGTGAGTGTGGTTTGGGTGGTGACTTGAAAGACTACATTGAGTCTGTGTGTCTTTGTCTTTTCCATGTATGTGCAGATTTGTGTGTACACAACCATAATAAAGTGATGAACCATAATGAAAGGCACAGTACTCAGTACTGATTTCCTGTTTCTTTTCCTCCAGGACTTTCCTCGACTGTGATTTGCTGATTATAATGGGGACCTCCCTGCAAGTTCAGCTCTATGCTGCTCTTGTTGGCAGGTGAGTCTTTCTGTCTTGACTCTTTTCACAGGATCATGATTATAATGCTATCTGATACACTACTATTGGTATAGTATTGCATTTCAACATGTGTCCACTTCAACCATGGATTCTAGCATCAACGAGCTCATAAATGGTGTGTGATGGAATATGTGTTTGCACTGTTTCAAACAGCTGCCCCAGACTGCTCATTAACCGGGAGCCAGCAGGCAGCGTGAGTCCTCTGTCCTGTCCCTGTCTGTCTGGATGTGCATGAGACTTTCCTTCCTCTATCCACCTCTGTATTTCAACTTGTATATTTTTCTGTCTGTGTCTCCCTGTAGGCAGATCCTGTATTAGGGATGATAGGCATTGGCGGAGGGATGGACTTTGACTCAGAGAAAGCATACAGGTGAGAAGCTATCGCCTTCAATTGAACTATGATGATAATGGTTAAGATGGTGTTGGAAGTGTTGCTGGCTAAGGTAGAATAACCAATGAGAGTCCGGCCGGCTCCAACCCATCACTAGGCTTCAGTCTGGAAGCAGATTTGCATAGAGTAACCAGGACTGTGCTCTACTGTCTGGTTTTGGATTTTCTCCCTTTAGTTTGCACTTTACTAACTTCCCTCTCCTCTCCAACCTCTGTTTGATATAAACCCACCTCCTGACTCCTACTGTGTGTATTGGTCTGTCTTTTGACAGTTCCCACAGATGGAGTTTATAGCAATACACACTAAAACGAGTATATTTTTCCTTCGGAGGGAGAGACCTACAGACACTGAGCTGTCAGCATGCCAACTAGCTCTGTTGAGTCAGTTGATTAATTTAGACGGAAGTGAGAAAGTATAGAAGACATGGCAGGGTAACAAAGATGATGAATGGCTGATTCATCCACTGATGCAGTGACACAACTACTGTAAATAAAATGGAAAAAAATATATAATATAGCATTTTATGATCAATTACTATTTATAATCAATTATAATTATGCATTTGTTTTTCATGGCATTGCTTTCTATTCTTATTGTTTATATATTGTTTTAATATAATTATTTTTAATCTATTAAGCCTACCTGTGGTATTTGGTTTCTCTACTTCCTGTGGATGTTGGCGTTGGACGTTCCTATTTCAGCACGAATGATGCAGCAGAAAGTTACCACAGTGGTGTAATATGATGTCGCAGTACGTCTCTGGTGTTGACCAAATGCAACTCCATGCTTTCTAGAAGATTTTGTGTGATACAACAATTAAAAACACAAAATAACGTGGCAAGGTCTCCCACTGAAGTTGGTATTTTTCATGCACATACACTACATTAAGCATTGAGCTCATACACAGCTGGTACAACTGATGTTGATTGGTACAACTGATGTTGATTGGTACAACTGATGTTGATTGGTACAACTGATGTTGATTGGTACAACTGATGTTGATTGGTACAACTGATGTTGATTGGTACAACTGATGTTGATTGGTACAACTGATGTTGATTGGTACAACTGATGTTGATTGGTACAACTGATGTTGATTGGTACAACTGATGTTGATTGGTACAACTGATGTTGATTGGTACAACTGATGTTGATTGGTACAACTGATGTTGATTGGTACAACTGATGTTGTCTGTGTGGGGTGCATGGGTTATTTCTTTCTATGTTGAATGTATTGTAGCCGTGAGTTGAACAGAAAATACTATTGCACATTTACAGTACACTTAGAATCCCACCTTTTTATTCCTATGCAGCTTTTAACTGCATCCATTTTGTCTGTGTTTTCAGCTCTATAAAGTGCAACATTCAGATGTGTCTCTGGGTAAAAGAGAGCGAGATGAACATTATTCAGGTCTTGAGAGTAAAGGCTAAGCAGACTAATTTCTTTATGTTAGATGTGTTAGCAAGGTTAACCACATGAAGGGGGTGGGAGATGAAGGAGGATGAGAGAATGAGAAAAAGAAAAATAGAGAACTTGTGGGCAAGTGGAAGTGCAACATCAAATGTCAAGGTGTGTGGTAGAGGCAGGTGATGCATCGACACAAAATATACTTCTGACGAGACAGAGAAAGACTGTTGCTGAGGTACGGAATCTGCAGTAGACAAATGTTTTACCCTGTTATTTTTCACCGATAAGACAAATTGTAGAGCAACATAGTTAGAATGTCAGAGGACAGGTCTGTAGGCACAAGGTTACAACATGAAGAGATCTGTGGAGTTTGTTAGGCTGACAACATGACGAGATCTGTGGAGTTTCTGTTAGGCTGACAACATGGCGAGATCTGTGGAGTTTCTGTTAGGCTGACAACATGACGAGATCTGTGGAGTTTGTTAGGCTGACAACATGAAGAGATCTGTGGAGTTTGTTAGGCTGACAACATGACGAGATCTGTGGAGTTTCTGTTAGGCTGACAATATGAAGAGATCTGTGGAGTTTCTGTTAGGCTGAAGGGGAGACACATAAAGTCGCAGCTACTTTGACAAGCAGCCCTAGGGGCCGTTAACAGTAAGTAACCCTTTTTAATACATCTATCATCTCAAATCAGCTGTAAAGGTTAGTTCACCAACTTTTGGGTGAACTATCCCTTCAAATGTTAGTTGAGGAAGGATATAATCACTATTTTTTTCCAGAATAACTTTTTCAAATAGTTGAATGTTCTTTTTTCCATATATTTCATGTTGATATATTGGATTTCATCTTAATCCGTACGCAGTTGGCACACACTAAACACTTTGTACACTAAGTTTCTGTGGTGTCCTCTCTAGTCTGGGATGATGAGGGTGTTCTGTAGATCTGGATAAGAAGAATGACTCACAGGTGAGGATCTTTTCTCTCCCCCCCCCCCCATGGATCGTTATTAGGGACCCACTGGGGTTATAGATCTATTTTATACGAGATCTCTGGTGGTTTCCAGGACACCGATTAAGCGTTGTCCTGGACGAACAGGCATTTAAAATTGTACATGCTTTTTAGTCCTGGACTAGACTTAATATGTGTCCGGAAAACCTCCCCTGTATGCTGTAAAAGCATATTATGAAGCCTCAAACTACCTTTGTGTCAATATCTCTAGAGGTATGAGTGGCACGGTGAGGACAGAGAATGGAGGCCCCTGTCTCTGCTGGACAGGTTGCGACGGTCTCAGGACACCTGAGCCACTGGGATAGAGACGAGGCCCATGCTGCCCTCTGGGGCCGGCCAGCTAGGGTGACCCCTGTCTTTACACAGGTCACTGTCCGTCCCAAATGGCACCCTATTACCTTATATAGTGCATTACTTTTCACCAGGGCCCATAGGCTCTACTACCCATAGGGCTCTGGTCAAAAGTAGTGCGCTATGTAGGGAAATGGGTGTCATTTAGGACAGACACACAGTGTCATGGGCCTACACAATCTACTGTCTGACCTCATGGTTGACCTCTCTGCATCCAAGCCACCTTGGTACATTAGGTTAGCATGTGGACAGGCTGCGATTTTACAGGTGAATTTGGAAGCAGACACTTACAGTATGTCGAGTTACTCTTGTAGTTCCCTTTTCTTTGCACGAAGGGAAATGAATGCAGAAGTGCTGCATGTGTGAAATAGTAAGAGAGGAGAGATACAGATGGACTGAAAGAAAGAGGAACGGACTGAGTAGCGGCGTAGAAGTTGATCGAGGCAGAAAATATATTTGGTTTGCTAAAGAACCCCAGCTATCTTAAGGACCCTGTTTTAACAAGATCAGCCACTGAGACAAGTGAGTATGGTGAGACAATGGTGATCCAGTATCTGGATACAGCATCCTATTTCACTGTAAGAACTACTGTATGTCAGGGTTTAGGTTGAATTGGTGGTATAAGCACTTTATATTTCAAAAATGTATTTAGAACCCTTGACTTTTTCTAAATGTTGTTGTGTTACAGCCTGCAATTAAAGGTATTCAATTTAGATTGACTTTTGTCTCTGGCCTACACACAATAGCCCATAATGTCAAAGTGGAATTGTTTTTTTCGACATTTTTACGAATGTATTAAAAATGAAACCCTGAATTAAGTCAATAGGCATTCAACCACTTTATGGCATGCCTAAATACGTTCAGGAGTAAATATTTGCTTAACAAGCCACATAATAAGTTGCATGAACTCACTCTGTGTGCAATAATAGTGTTTAACATGATTTTTGAATGACTACTTCATCTCTGTACCACACACATACAAGTATCTGTAAGAGCTCTTGAGTCGAGCAGTGAATTTCAAACACAGAAGGTTTTCCAATGCCTCGCAAAGAAGGGCACCTATTGGTAGAAACAAATTAGCAGACTTTTAATATCCCTTTGAGCATGGTGAAGTTATTAATTACACTTTGGATGGTGTATCAAAACACCCAGTCACCACAAAGATACAGGCGTCCTTTCTACCTCAGTTGCCGAAGAGGAAGGAAACCGCTCAGGGATTTTACCATGAAGCCAATGATGACTTTAAAACAGTTGCAGAGTTTAATGCCTGTGATAGAAGAAAAATGAGGATGGATCAACAACATTGCAGTTGCTCCACAATACTAACCTAATTGACAGAGTGTAAAGAAGGAAGCTTGTACAGAATAAAAATATTCCAAAACATGCATCCTGTTTGCAACAAGGCACTACAATAATACTGCCAAAATGTGGCAAAGCAATTCACTTTGTCCTGGACACAAAGTGTTACAGTATGTTTTGGGAAAATCCAATACAACACATTACTGAGTAGCACGCTCTATATTTCCAAGCATAGTGATGGCTGCATCATGTTATGGGTATGCTTGTAATCATTGTGAACTGGGGAGTTTTTCAGGATAAAAAAATAAATGGAATGGAGCTAAACACAGGCAAAATCCTATAGGAAAACCTGGTTCAGTCTGCTTTGCATCAGGCACTGGGAGATTAATTTACCTTTCAGCAGGACAATTGCCTAAAACACAAGGCCAAATATACACTGGAGTTGCTTACCAAAAAGACAGTAATTGTTCCTGAGTGGTCGAGTTACAGTTTTGACATAATAAGTCTTCTTGAAAATCTATGGCAAGACCTGAACGTGGTTGTCTAGCTATGATCAACAACCCCTTTGACAAAGCTTGAACAATTTTGAAAAGAATAATGGGCAAATGTTGCACAATCCCAGTGTGGAAAGCTCTTAGAGACTTACCCAGAAAGACTCACAGTTGTAATAGCTGCCAAAGGTGCTTATACAAAGTATTGACTCAGGAGTGTGAATACTCATGTAAATTAGATACTTCTATATTTAATTTTCAGTGAAGTTGCAAAATAATTTTTGGACATTTTCACTTTGTCATTATGGGGTATTGTGTGTAGTTGGGTGACGGGCAAAAAAACATGTAATCCATTTTGAATTCAGGCTGTAACACAACAAAATGTGGAATAAGTCAAGGGTATAAATACTTTCTGAAGGCACTGCAAATTATGAAGTGAAAAAGGGGGAGTTCATTTTTCTTCCCCAAATTTAGTTGACGATATGCATCGATATTTAGAGAACTTGATATTTAAAATAGCTTGCCTTGCATCAAACTGCTGCTTCCCATAGTTTGTTCTTGGCACAATGTGAACATTGTGTCACTCACTATCACAGTCAGGCATCTGAACACAATGTTCATTAAACCCACTTCTGTAGCCCTATTGCGCGCTCACTTACAGTACCAGTCAAAAGTTTGGACACACCTACACATTCAAGTTTTATTTTTATTTGTACTATTTTCTACATTGTAGAATAATAGTGAAGACATCAGAACTATGAAATAACACATGGAATCATGTAGTAACCCAAAAAGTGTTTTTACCTGTATATTTTATATTTGAGATTCTTCAAAGTAGCCACCCTTTGCCTTGATGACATCTTTGCACACTCTTGGCATTCTCTCAACCAGTTTCACCTGGAATGTTTTTCCAAATGTCTTGAAGATGTTTCCACATATGCTGATTACCTGGTTTTACTTCACTCTGCGATCCAACTCATCCCAAGCCATCTCAATTGGTTTGAGGTTTGGTGATTGTGGAGACCATGTCATCTGATGCAGCACTCATCACTCTCCTTCTTGGTCAAATAGCCCTTACACAGCCTGGAGGTGTGTTTGGTCATTGCCTGTTGAAAAACAAATGATAGTCCCACTAAGCGTAAACCAGATGGGATGGCGTATCGGCGCAGAATGCTGTGGTAGCCATGCTGGTTAAGTGTGCTTTGAATTCTAAATAAATCACAGACAGTGTCACCTGCAAAGCACATCCAAACTATCACACCTCCTCCTCCATGCTTCACGGTGGAACCCACACATGCGGAAATCATCCGTTCACCTAGTCTGCATCTCACAAAGACACAGCGTTTAGAACCAAAAATCTCACATTTGGACGCATCAGACCAAAGGACAGATTTCCACCGGTCTAATGACCATTGCTCGTGTTTCTTGGCCCAAGCAAGTCTCTTCTTATTATTGGTGTCCTTTAGTAGTGGTTTCTTTGCACTAATTCCACCATGAAGGCCTGATTCACACAGTCACTTCTGAACAGTAGATGTTGAGATGTGTGTGTTACTTGAACTCTGTGAAGCATTTATTTGGGCTGCAATTTCTGAGGCTGGTAACTCTAATGAACTCTTCTGCAGCAGAGGTAACTCTGTGTCTTCCTTTCCTGTGGCAGTGGTTGATGGATGATGGACTGTCTTTGCTCTTTGCTTATTTGAGCTGTTCTTGCCATAATAAATACTTGGACTTAACCTATCTTGTCACAACACAACTGATTGGCTTCAGAAGGAAAGACCTTCCACAAATGAACTTTTAACAATACACACCTCTTAATTGAAATGCATTCCTCATGAAGCTGGTTGAGAGAATGGGTGACTACTTTGAATAATCTAAAATATTAAACATATTTTGATTTGTTTAACACTTTTTTGGTTGCTACATGATTCCGTATGTGTTATTTCACTGTTATTCTACAATGTAGAAAATGGGTTTAAAAAAATAAAGAAAAACCCTTCAATGAGTAGGTGTGTTCAAACTTTTGACTGGTACTTTATTTCGCTGTGAGTTTGTGGTGAGTATATGAATGTGTGTGTGTTATTTGTGCTTGCACATTCTCTGCCACTTAGTTAGCTTTGGTGTGAGGCTAGCCTGGCTTGCTCACTTCTGTAGGCCTTGAATGACTGGTCTACAAAACAATGAGTAAGTCCATCTTGTCCTTCTCTGTGAAGCTGCTCGGCACAATCACTGTTTCCTAACGCCCAAACACAGTGTAATGAGGCTTCTTGTCACCTCTCTCTCTCTCCTTTCACAGAGCTTCCTGGTGTTGAGGGACTCTGCCTCCCAGCATCTGATATATCTCATTAACTTCTCTTTCTTTCTCTCTCGCTCAATTCAATTCAATTTAAGGACTTTATTGGCATGGGAAACATATGTTTACATTGCCAAAGCAAGTGAAGTAGATAATAGACAAAAGTTAAATAAACAATTGAAATGAACAGTAAACATTACACTTACTAAAGTTCCAAAAGAATAAAGACATTTCAAATGTAATATTATGTCTATATACTGTTGTAATGATGTGCAAATAGTTACAGTACAAAAGGGAAAATAAATAAACATAAATGTAGGTTGTATTTACAATGGTGTTTGTTCTTCGCTGGCTGACATTTTCTTGTGGCAACAGGTCACACATCTTGCTGCTGTGATGTCACACTGTGGGATTTCAACCAGTAGATATGGGACTTTATCAAAATTAGATTGTTTTCAAACTCTTTGTTGATCTGTGTAATCTGAGGGAAATGTGTGTCTCTAATATGGTCATACATTTGGCAGGAGGTTAGGAAGTGCAGCTCAGTTTCCACCTCATTTTGTGGGCAGTGTGCACAACCTGTCTTTTCTTGAGAGCCAGGTCTGCTTTCGGCGACCTCTCTCACATAGTCAAAGATTTCCTTAATTTTGGGTCTGTCACAGTGGACAGGTTTTCTGCCACTTTGTACTCTCTGTTTAGGGCCAAATAGCATTCTAGTTTGCTTTGTTTGTTTTGTAAATTCTTTCCAATGTGTAATCTTTTTGTTTTCTCATGATTTGGTTGGGTCTAATTGTGTTGCTGTCCTTGGGTTCTGTGGGGTCTGTTTGTGTTTATGAACACAGCCCCAGGACCAGCTTGTTTAGGGAGGGGGCTCTTCTTCAGGTTTATTTCTCTGTAGGTGATGGCTTTGTAATGGAAGGTCTCACTCTCAAATTATTTTCATAGATTTTTTCAATTCTCTCTCTCTATCTCTCTCTCTGTCTCTTTTGCTTCTCTCACTCCATATCTCTCTCTCTCTTTCTAATGTTTACAGTGTGTCTGTTCATCCCTCTGTGGCTCTACAGTCTAACAGATCAGCTACAGTCCAGCAGTCTGTCCCAGCTGGGTCAAAGTCTGAATTCACCCTCGTCATCTCTCCTCTTCCTCGCCCACGCTCTCTTCCACTTATCATCTTCCTTTCACTCCTCCTGCACAGCTATATCCTTGTCAACCATCCTAGTCACTTCATATCAAACGTTCCGTCCTCTATCTGCTCCTCTTCTTACTCTCCCTCCCACTACCTACTCCTACTCTTCTTGACGACTACCATCTCATCTTCTCTCATTCTAATGTTTGATCTCCTTTCCTCCCTTTCTTTTTGTGTATCTGTTTGTGTGTAGAGTCCTGGCTGTGTCTCACCTCTGACCTCCAGCCTGATCACATGACTCAGAGGGCTCCTGGTACTGCCATGTGCACCATACAGGTAATCAGCTGTATTCATAGCTTCATAACATGTCTATAAAGGTTGGGACCTACACTATATGGTCAAGAGTATGTGGACACCTGCTCGTCGAACATCTCATTCCAAAATCATGGGCTTTAATATGGAGTTGGTCACCCTTTGCTGCTATAACAGCTTCCATTCTTCTGGGAAAGCTTTCCACTAGTTATTGGACATTGCTGCGGGGACTTGCTTCCATTCAGCCACAAAGAGCATTAGTGAGGTCGGCACTGATGTTGGGCAATTAGGCCTGGCTTGCAGTTGCCATTCCAATGAATCCTACAGGTGTTCAATGGGGTTGAGGTCAGGGCTCTGTGCAGGCAAGTCAAGTTATTCCACACCGATCTCGACAAACCAGTTCGGTATGGACTTCGCTTTGTTCACAGGGTCATTGTCATGCTTGAACAGGAAAGGGCCTTCCCCAAACTGTTGCCTCAAAGTTGGAAGCACAGAATCGTCTAGAATGTCATTGTATGCTGTAGCGTTAAGATTTCCCTTCACTGGAAGTAAGGGGCCTAGCCTGAACCATGAAAAACATCCCCAGACCATTGTTCCTCCAAACCAAACTTTACAGTTGGCGCTATGCATTCGGACAGGTAGCGTTCTCCTGGTATCCGCCAAACCCAGATTAGTCCGTCAGACTATGGTGAAGCGTGATTCATCAGTCCAGAGAACGCGTTTCCAGTGCTCCAGTCCAACGGCAGCAAGCTTTACACCACTCCAGCCGACGCTTGGCATTGCACATGGGGACCTTAGTCTTGTGTGCGGCTGCTCGGCCATGGAAAACCATTTCATGAAGCTCCTGACGAACAGTTCTTGTGCTGAAGATGCTTCCAGAGGCCGTTTAGAACTGAGTAGTATGCTTGCAACCGAGGACAGACAATTTTTACGCTTTTCAGCACTCGGCGGTCTCCTTCGGGGAGCTTGTGTGGTCTACCACTTCACAGCTGAGCCGTTGTTGCTCCTAGACATTTCCACTTCACTATAACATTTCCTGCACTGGGCCTTACAGTTGACCGGGGCAGTCCTAGCAGGTCAGAAATTTTACGAACTGAATTGTTGGAAAGGTGGCATCCTAAAAACCACATTTTTTTAAATGTATTTTTTGTACCTTTATTTAATTAGGGAAGCCAGTTAAGAACAAATTCTTATTTGCAATGATGGCCTAGGAACAGTGAATAACAGTGAATTAATAAAACAAATCAAATCTGATAACTAAAAAGTTATTTTCAAAACATGAACAAACATGTAAAAATTATTATTTCAAGCTGTGTGCTTTCTTGTTCAGGGTCCTTGTTCAGGGTCCATGTTCAGGGGCAGAACAACAGATTTTTTACCTTGTCAGCTCTGGGATTCAATCTAGCAACCTTTCGGTTACTGGCCCAATGCTCCAACCACTAGGCTACCTGCTGTTGAAAGTCGCTGAGCTCTTCCGTAAGGCCATTCTACTGCCAATGTTTGTCTTTGGAGATTGCATGGCTATGTGCTCGATTTTTGTGGCTGAAATAGCCAAAACCACTAATCTGAAGGAGTGTCCACATACTTTTGTATATATAGTGTATTCACTGTGTTGCATTCTGCTTAAGCATGACATCTCGTTAGAGACCCATTCCAGCGGATGTGTTGCCATGGTTTGACATGTGGTTCACGTTGAGCAGAAGTCTGCTCTGGGTGTTCCTGTTGCTTTGTAACAATATCTCAGTCAAATGTCCCTCTCAGAATTATAGCTGAGTAGAGGTGTACCTCAGTTCAGACTGACTTCACAGCTCCTATTGCTCTTCATTCGAAGAGTTGTATCTTACATTTGAATACTGTATGTCCTTTTTCAAATCTATATAGGTTTTAAAGGCCCAGTGCAGTCAAAAGTATGTTTTTCTTGTGTTTTGATATCATATTGTACAACAGCTGAAGAAGCTATCACTGTAGAAGTGTGAAGAAATTATATCAGTAGCTAGGTTTCCATCCAATTAGTAAATGTTCTAGAATCAGCGTTAAAGACAATATGTGCATTTTCCACCAAACTGACTTGTTGTGACTATAAATCATGATAAGTGTTCATGTACAGAATAAGTTTAATGTGCTTCCATCTAATTTTCAACTCTACCTACAAAACTGTAGTGTTAAATAGCAAATGTGCCTACTTTGGCCTTGGCCCGTGCACAATATCCAACAGCGCACAGATACTGTGCTATTCTCCGTGATGAGATTATTATGGATAAGAGCGAGGATATTTTTATTTGTCAAATGGCAGTCAAGCATCGATCATCATGTCACCATGTCACCCTCGATATTTATTGGAAAGGAGCATCAAGCTCATCTCCTGTGAAGTTCATCATAACTTATTTTATCTGTAGCCAGAGTCATAGTGGGAGGACCTCATCGCGTGTTTACTTCAATATGATGGTTATTAAATCAATGTTTGCGCATAAAGGTGTTTTCACCGCCATTTCTCGCATAAATAATTTTACAGACACAAAAAATTGTGCAATGTCGAAAGAGGAAATGATCTCTGCATTTTAAAAGTTGATGGAAACTTCCTGTCTCCATCACAGCTGTTGTGATTTCTTTATACGGTATGACTTTACTCACATAAAAACTTTGGAAGGAAACGTGGTTAGTGTTATTTCCTGATAGTTTCTGGCTCGCATACACAGGATGAATGGGTGCATGGGTGGAGTTTTGGCTTGCCTGATGACATCACCAGGCGGTATAAGGTGTAATAGACCAATGACAAAGAGAGTTCTAAACCTCTCTGCCAATAACCTCTCTCCCATTAGGCCCGTCCTCCACTTTGGTGCCCTTCTCCTCGCACTCAGACCTCTCCCAGACAATCCTAGTAAAATTATTGATTAAGAAAGATTATTTTGCTATGTTTATTTTTGACCACTACAGTAAGGTATTTATTTCTTACCCAGAAATAATTTGATATTGAGATAAAAACAACCTTTAATACTGTAACCATTATATTGTATCAAGTTCAAATCATTCTCCAATGATAATTTAACATTTTCGGGAAGATCCTCATGTCTTTTAAATACACAGTCAAGCTCCCTCTCAAGTGTGTCTTCTGTTCAATAGCTGACAGCAGCCAATGGTGCTCTGTCCATCATCAACCCACTGTATCTCCATGAGCATGGCGATGACTGGCTGACGCATCAACCAACCAGCCCACAGCGAGTTAATCGGCCATCCAATTATAAGCGTGAGAGACGACTGAGTAGCAGACCTTGGCCAGGGGCGGATCTTCTTACTAAGAGAGCTATCTCATTGGAGCAGGAGCCCTGCAACTCTAGTCCTAATAATCCAGGTAAAGTCCTTTTGCTGTTAAAGGCCCAGTGTGGTCAAAAACATGATTTCTTCAGTTTTATCATTATTTCCTCACTACGAGGTTGGAATAATCCTGTGAAATTGTGAGAATGATGATGATGCCCTTTTAGTGTAAGAGCTGAAATGATTTGATATAAAAAAATAATATATATATTTTAAACGACTGCATTGGACCTTAAAGGTGATTTATTATCCATGTCCATCCTGTCTGTGGGAAAATGTCACCTCATTAATCTTCCTGTAGCTAATGAGACATCGTAGAGCTCACTAGCCATTATTCCAAAACCAAAATCAACCAACGACTAACTGATACAGCGCATTCGGAAAGTATTCAGACCCTTTGACTTTTTCCACATTTTGTTACTTTACAGCCTTGTTCTAAAATGTATTCAATTGTTTTTAATTCCCTCATCAATCTACACACAATCCCCCATAATGACAAAGCAAAAACATTATTTTATTTTTTAAAGAAATAAAACTGATATCACAGTTACATAAGTATTCAGACCCTTTACTCGGTACTTTGTTGAAGCACCTTTGGCAGTGATTACAGCCGAGTCTTCTTGGGTATGACGCTACAAGCTTGGCACACCTGTATTTGGGGAGTTTCTCCCATTCTTCTCTGCAGATCCTCTCAAGCTCTGTCAGGTTGGATGGGGAATGTCACTGCACAGCAATTTTCAGGTCTCTCCAGAGATGTTCGATCGCGTTTAAGTCCGGCTCTGGCTGGGCCACTCAAGGACATTCAGAGACTTGTCCCAAAGCCACTCCTGCATTGTCTTGGCTGTGTGCATAGGGTCGTTGTCCTGTTAGAAAGTGAACCTTCGCCCCAGTCTGAGGACCTGAGCGCTCTGGAGCCAGTTTTCATCAAGGATCTCTCTGTACTTTGATCTGTTCATCTTTGCTTCAATCCTGACTAGTCTCCCAGTCTCTACCACTGACAAATATCCCCACAGCATGATGCTGCCACCACCATGCTTCACTGAAGGGATGGTGCCCTACAGTGACGGTTGGCATTCAGGCCAAAGAGTTCCATCTTGGTTTCATCAGACCAGAGAATCTTGTTTCTCATGGTCTGAGAGTCCTTTAGGTGCCTTTTAGCAAACTCCAAGCAGGCTGTCATGTGCCTTTTACTGAGGAATGGCTTCCGTCTGGCCACTCTACCATAAAGGCCTAATTGGAGGAGTGCTGCAGAGATGGTTGTCTTTCTGGAAGGTTCTCCTATCTCCACAGAGGAACTCTGGAGCTCTGTCAGAGTGACCATCGGGTTGTTGGTCACCTCCCTGACCAAGGCCCTTCTCCCCCAAATGCTCAGTTTGGCCGGGCGGCCAGCTCTAGGAAGAGTCTTGGTGGTCCCAAACTTCTTCAATTTAAGTATGATGGAGGCCATTGCGTTCTTGGGGACCTTCAGTGCTGCAAACATTTTTGGGATACCCTTCCCCAGATCTGTGCCTTGACACAATCCTGTCTCGGAGCTCTACGAACAAGTCCTTTGCTCTAACATGCACTGTCAACTGTGGGACCTTATATGGACATGTGTGTGCCTTTCCAAATCATGTCCAATCAAATTAATTTACCACAGGTAGACTCCAATCAAGTTGTAGAAACATCTCAAGGATGATCAATGGAAACAGGATGCACTTGAGCTCAATTTCAAATATCATAGCAAAGGGTGTGAATACTTATGTAAATATATATTTTTTATATTCATATATATTTGCAAAAATGTATTTCGCTTTGTCATTATGGGGTATTGTGTGTAGATTGAGGGAAAAAAAGATATTTGATCCATTTTAGAATAAGGCTAACTTAACAAAATTTTGAAAAATGAAGGGGTCTGAATACTTTCCGAATGCACTGTATGTTTAATCTTGTCTATAGGGTCTCCTGTAGTCCAGGCTGCCCCGTCTCCCCCCACCCCTAAAGAGGGGGTGGTTTTGAGGAGCCCCAGTAGGGATGCTTCCATTGAGTCACTCCACAGAACAGGGAGCCAGGACCGCACTACCAGGCCCCCCTCAGACCCCAAGCCCCTGTTCAGCTCTGCCCCTCAGTCGCCTCAGACGGTGTCCTGGATTGAGGAAAATGTATGGCTTTCCCAACCACCATCCCTCTCCCTCCTCCACCCACCCTCCCCGGAGCTAGACTCGCTGTCAATCAACAGCGTCGAGGAGGAGCCGGAGTCGGTCACCAGTCCCTCCCATTCCCCCCACCCCTCGCATCGGTTGGCCGACAAGGTGATGCACCGCCTCTCGGTTGTGGGCCTCGCCATTGGTGGGCTGGGGCGTTCACAGAAGAGGCTGACCAAGCGGGTGCAGGAGCTCAGCAAGCGGAGGGACGGAGTGTTTGCCGAGGCAGTGATGGGATTCGTTGAGATGACCCTGGGGGCGGGGTTTATCCCTGACATGACAGGTGCGGACCTGCTTCAGGAGGTGCGTACGGCTCTCACTGCCCTGAGAGAGACACTGCTGGACTGTCCTGAGATACACATCTTCATAGACAGTATGGCCGACACAACAGACTGGGAGCTGGGTGAGTGTTAGAAAACAGTATATCGCTACTGTTATACAAAAAACTGCTTTAGTTCACTATCCACCACAAAGCCAAGACGGACGAATACTCAACTACATAATATTCCAGAATTGGTTTCTAACACCTCAGTCTCTCCTTATCATCAATTTTCTCCTTCTCTCTGTCCTCTATCTACATTAGATGCCATACTGGAGCGCGCCCTACACAAGGTGGCCCTAAAGCCTGTGAACGCCCACCTGTACACCTGCCTCCAGAGCTGTCGGGACCACGACGGCAGCCTGCGGAAGCTGAGGGAGAACCAGCGGCTCCTGGAGGGCCGGGGGGTGGAGGAGCTGGAAGGGACGCCTGGGGCGGGGGTCCCTGACCCTGTCACCCTGGAGAAGATCCAGCAGAGGTGGTCAGCCATGCACCAGTCCTACTCCCCCAGCAGGAAGGTCCATATCCTGCTCAAGGTCTGCAAGACCATCTACCACAGCATGACGGCCAATGCCAACCCAGGTGGGTGGTGCAGGGTACACCTCCTCAGCCTCGGTATGTGGAGTAAATGGGGTTGGTTAGGGTTAGTGTATGCCTCTCTCTTTCTTTAGGTATGGTGAAATTCACCATACACTCTATTAAGGATAATGTTTGGAGTTCTTTGACCTTTGACTCCCTCCTCACATCTGTCTCAGGTGTGGTGTATGGGGCTGATGACTTCTTGCCCTGTCTGACCTGGGTGCTTCTGCGTGGTGATGTGGTCACTCTGCAGCTGGACACTGACTACATGATGGAGCTATTGGACCCCACACAGCTGCAGGGAGAGGGTACAAATTATACAAACGTATCACGCAGACCCACAGAAACATGTACAGCACCTGTGAAAAGTTTGGACACACCTACTCATTCAAGGGTTTTTCTTTATTTTAACTATTTTCTACATTGTAGAATAATAGTGAAGACATCAAAACTATGGAATAAATAACACATGGAATCATGTAGTAACCAAAAAAGTGTTAAACAAATCAAAATATATTTTAGATTTTATATTCTTCAAAGTAGCTACCCTTTGCCTTGGTGACAGCTTGGCACACACTTGACATTCTCTCAACCAGCTTCACCTGGAATGCTTTTCCAACAGTCTTGAAGGAGTTCCCACATATGCTGAGAACTTGTTGGCAGCTTTTCCTTCCGTCTGCGGTCCAACTCACCCAAAACCATCTCAACTGGGTTGAGGTCGGGTGATTGCGGAGGCCAGGTCATCTGATGCAGCACTCTATCACTCTCCTTCTTGGTCAAACAGCCCTTACACAGCCTGGAGGTGTGTTGGACAATTGTCCTGTTGAAAAATAAATGTTGGTCCCATTAAGCACAAACCAGATGGGATGGCTTAACGCTGCAGAATGCCGTGGTAGCCATGCTGGTTAAGTGTGCCTTGAATTCTAAATAAATCACAGACAGTGTCACCAGCAATGCACCATCACACCTCCTCCTTCATGCTTCACGGTGGAACCCACACATGCAGAGATCATCTGTTCACCTACTCTGCATCTCACAAAGACACAGCGTTTAGAACCAAAAATTTCACATTTGGACTCATCAGACATAAGGACAGATTTCCACCGGTCTAATGTCCATTGCTCGTGTTTCTTGGCCCAAGCCAGTCTCTTCTTCTTATTGTTGTCCTTTAGTAGTGGTTCCTTTGCAGCAATTCAACCATGACGGCCTGTTTCACGCAGTCTCTTCTGAGCAGTTGATGTTGAGTTGTGTCTGTTACTTGAACTCTGTGAAGCATTTAATTGGGCTGCAATTTCTGAGGCTGGTAACTATAATGAACTTGTCCTCTGCAGCAGAGGGACTCTGGGTCTTCCTTTCCTGTAGCGGTCCTCATGAGAGACAGTTTCATCATAGCGCTTGATGGTTTTTGCGACTGCACTTGAAGAAACTTTGAAACTTCTTGACATTTTCCGGATTGACTGACCTTCATGTTTTAAAGTAATGATGGACTGTCGTTTCTCTTTGCTTACTTGAGCTGTTCTTGCCATAATATGGTCATGGTCTTTTACCAAATAGGGCCGTCTTCTGTATACCACCCCTACCTTACAACCCCTACAACACAACTGATTGGCTCAAGCTCATTAAGAAGGTAATACATTCCACAAATGAACTTTTAACAAGGTACAACTGTTAATTGAAATGCATTCCAGGTGACTACCTCATGAAACTGGTTGAGAGAATGCCAAGAGTGTGCAAAGCTGTCATCAAAGCAAAGGGTGTCTACTTTGAAGAATCTCAATTATGAGATTTGATCACTTTTTTGGTTACTAAATGATTCCATATGTGTTATTTCATAGTTTTGATGTCTTCACTATTATTCTATAATGTAGAAAATAGTAAAAAAATTAAGAAAAGCCCTTGAATGACTAGGTGTGTCCAAACTTTTGACTGATACTGTATGTGTACACGGACCCACCTTATACAGTAGTAACCCTCTTTCGATCACTGTTTCTCTCTCTCTCTACCTCCGTGTCTGTCTCTCTATTTTGCAGGAGGTTACTACTTGACGTCCCTGTACGCCTCTCTCTTCTACATCAGCAGCTTCCGCCCTCGTCTCGCCACACGCCAGCTCAGCACCGAGGCCCAACAATCCCTGAGCAAATGGCAACGCAGGCGCACCCTGCACTGCAACCAATCACGACGCAGCACGAATAGGAGGACCCTCCGGAGACCTGGGCACGGCGAGAAAGGCAAGGAATACTCCAGTGATGCAGAGCCGGAAACTGGCACAGGAAGTGTAACTGATGACCCACCGGCGCCCTCTAGTGTTCTGGCAAAGGCACTGCACACAATCTCAGAGGTTGTGGTAGCGGTGAGGGAGGAGGAGGGCAGCAGAGCGGAGGGCCAAGGACCCCCAGCTGTACAACTCCAGGCCTCACCTCAGAAGGGGAGACAAGACTCAGGTTAGTCTCCGCAGCGTCCATGAGGCACTCCACAGATGCTACCCTCCACAGCATGGCCTTCGCTCCAGATCAAAACTCCAAACCTGCAACCTAATTTTGGCCAAAATTAACCGGATAGGTTACTGCTAGCAAGGTTTCCTGTTTCCAAGCTATACAGAGGGTGCTCTAGCAAACAAACAGCAGAGACCTGAGGACACCATCCAACCTGGAACTGAGTGAGTAGTGTTTGGTCTGATGCTATTTTGAAAGCCAAGAAGAAAAATAAAAAGAAAGTACATTACAGTGATATATTTTATTTTATGGGTACGGATAGCTGAGTTAAGGCTCCCAGGCTTGCTAGGACAGACCAGATACAAATTCAATTAGCACTAAGGTGTGAAGGCAAAGGTGTCGAGGCCTTTGGGCCCAACAAGTTGCAGGAGTCTTTGAAGCATCCTCTGAAGCCACCTCCTGCTGTTCAGAGACCAGTCACTGGGATTTTCTACAAGAGATCTGCCTCCAGAAATAAAAGCTTCTCCCAAGTGGTTATGACACCTATTCCTGTTGCCTGCTGCACTGCTGCTTGGATTCCACCTGGCAATCTGTTCACCGTCTGCCCTGGCCTAACTCCCTCTGTCTGCCCTGGCCTAACTCCCTCTGTCTGTTACAGGTATCCCCACCACACTCCCCCCTCTCTCCCGAGCTTTCACTCACCTCCAGCACACAGGCACTGTTGGGGCGAGTGACTCTGAACTTACAATGGCTAAACCCAAGTCGTTATATATTTTATTATTTTCTTGTGCATTTTGCTATTTTGCTTTTTGACTCATGACTCCTCTGCATACTTTGTTGACTACAAACTTTCTTTACCCAACCGTGGGACAGACTATGTTTGTTCCCACACTCGGGACTCTGACTCTCTATTGGTTACACAGACTTTTGGCCTCCCATCCTATTCTAGCCACCTCTCGCCAGCTTTGTATTCATGTTACCTGATGAAATTGCTGTGCAATATGATCTTATTGCCATCTGATGCACATTCAGATGTCATAAATCAACACTGCAGAGCTCTCCCTGTCCTCTGCCGTGCCTTGATTGTATTACTGATGATATCTGGAAATGTGCATGTACACCCTGGCCCATCTATTGTTTCAGGCCCCAATTCTGACTTGTGCTCTGATATCTGCTTCACTGATTTCTGCTCTCATTAAAGCCTGGGTTTTCTGCAGGTTAACTCTAGAAGCTTATTAGCTAAAATGGATCAATTGAAAGTGTGGGTTCACAGCTCCAATCCAGATGTTGGTCATTACTGAGACGGGGTTAAGGAAGAGTGTTTTGAATACTGAATACTGAATACTAACCTTTCTGGTTATAAGCTTTTTCAGCAAGACAGATCTTCCATTCTTTACCAAGAATCACCTTCAGTGCTTGGTGGTCTCCACCAAGTCTGTCCCCAAACGATTTGATTTGCTGGTTTTAAGCATTAAACTTTAAACACCCAGATAAGGCTACTCTCCTCAATGTTATCTTCACAAATAATCCTGATAGGTGTCAGCCTGGTGTTTCAGTAATGACCTTAGTCATCACTGTTTTACAGCCTGTGTTCGTAATGGCTGCTCAGTGAAACGACCTGTCCTGATTTGTCATAGATGCTTGCTAAAAATCTTTAATGAGCAAGCCTTCCTTCATGAACTGGCCTCTGTAAAATGGTATAGAATCAGCTCTGTCGAAGATGCTTGGACCTTCTTTTTTGATATTTTCAGTGGTATTGTTAACAAACACGCCCCCATAAAGAAAATGGGAATTAAAAACAGGTTCAGCCCCTGGTTCGACCGTGATCTGGCAGAGTTACTCCACCTCAAGAATTGGCATTTGGCACACGCATACTCACCCTGACTGGCTGTCGTTCAGGCAAATGACTAATAAGTGCACTTGGGCTATCCGGAAGGCTTAAGGAGCAGTTCTCTCTCTGTGGGTCTAACCCCAATAAGTTCTGGGAAACTGTTAAAGACCTGGAGAATAGATCATTCTCCTCCACAGCTGCCCATGTCCCTTAATGTTGATGATGTGGTTGTTACTGACAAGAAGCACATGGCTGAGCTCTTAAATCACCACTTAATTAAGTCAGGATTCCTATTTGACTCAGCCATGCCTCCTTGCCCGTCCAACATTTCCTCATCTCTCACCCCTTCTAATGCGACTATCCCTGATGCTCCTCTTCTCCCTCTTTTTCCCCTGCCTCGCCACATAGTTTCTCCTTGCAGGCAGTCACTGAGTCTGAGGTGCTAAAGGAGCTCCTGAAACTTGACCCCAAAAGACATCTGGGTCAGATGGTTTAGACCCTTTCTTCTTTAAGGTTGCTGCCCATATCATCACCAAGCCTATCCCTGGCCTTTTTAACCTGTCTCTCCTTTCTGGGGAGGTTCCCATTGCTTGGAAGGCAGCCACGGTTCATCCTTTATTTAAGGGGGAGATCAAGCTGATCCTAGCTGTTATAGGCCTACTTCTATTTTGCCCTGTTTATCAAAAGTGTCGGAAAAACTTGTCAATAGTCAACTGACTGGCTTTCTTGACGTCCATAGTATTCTCTCAGGTGTGCAATCTGGATCCGCTCAGGTTATGGATGTGTCAATGCAACCTTAAAGGTCCTCAATGATGTCACCATTGCCCTTGATTCTAAGCAATATTGTGCTGCTATTTTTATTGACTTGGCCAAAGCTTTTGAGACGGTAGACCATTCCATTCTTGTGGGCCAGCTAAAGAGTATTGGTGTCTCTGAGGGGTCTTTGGGCTGGTTTGCTAACTACCTCTCACAAAGAGTGCAGTGTATAAAGTCAGAAAATCTGCTGTCTCAGCCACTGCCTGTCACCAAGGGAGTACCCCAAGTCTCTATCCTAGGTCACACACTCTTATCAATTTACATCAATAACATTGCTCAGGCAGTAGGAAGCTCTCTCATCCATTTATATGCAGATGATACAGTCTTATACTCAGCTGGCCCTTCCCCGGATTTTGTGTTAAATGCTCTACAACAAAGCTTTCTTAGTGTCCAACAAGCTTTCTCTACCCTTAACCTTGTTCTGAACACCTCCAAAACAAAGGTCATGTGGTTTGGTAAGAAGAATGCCCCTCTCCCCAACGGTGTACTTACTACCTCTGAGGGTTTAGAGCTTGAGGTAGTCACCTCATACAAGTACTTGGGAGTATGGCTAGATGGTACACTGTCCTTCTCTCAGCACATATCAAAGCTGCAGGCTAAAGTTAAATCTAGACTTGGTTTCCTCTATCGTAATCGGTCCTCTTTCACCCCAGCTGCCAAATTAACCCTGATTCAGATGACCATCCTACCCATGCTAGATTACGGAGATGTAATTTATAGATAGGCAGGTGAGGGTGCTCTCGAGCAGCTAGATGTTCTTTACCATTCGGCCATCAGATTTGCCACCAATGCTCCTTATATCATCACTGCACTCTATAATCCTCTGTAAACTGGTCATCTCTGTATGCCCTTCGCAAGACCCACTGGTTGATGCTTATTTATAAAACCCTCTTAGGCCTAACTCCCCCCTATCTGAGATATCTACTGCAGCCCTCATCCTCCACATACAACACCTGTTCTGCCAGTCACATTCTGTTAAAGGTCCCCAAAGCACACACATCCCTGGGTCGCTCGTCTTTTCAGTTCGCTGCAGCTAGCGACTGGCACGAGCTGCAACAAACACTCAAACTGGACAGTTTTATGTCAATCTCGTCATTCAAAGACTCCATCATGGACACGCTTACTGACAGTTGTGGCTGCTTTGCGTGATGTATTGTTGTCTCTACCTTCTTGCCCTTTGTGCTGTTTTCTGTGCCCAATAATGTTTGTACCATGTTTTGTGCTGCTACTATGTTGTGCTGCTGTCATGTTGTGTTGCTACCATGTTGTGTTGCTACCATGTTGTGTTGCTTCCATGTTGTGTTGTCATGTGTTGCTGCCATGCTATGTTGTCTTAGGTCTCTCTTTATGTAGTGTTGTGTTGTCTCACTTGTTATGTGTATTTTGTCCAATATTTATATTGTATTTATTTGTATTATTTTTAATCCCAGGCACCCGTCCCCACAGGAGGCCTTTTGATAGGCCGTCATTGTAAATAAGAATTTGTTCTTAACTGACTTGCCTATTTAAATAAAGGTTCAATTAAAATTAAAATGTAAAATTGGGGCAAGGCATGGAGGTTTTCAGCAGGCTGGCTCCATGGTTAGAACACTGTTGATGTGTTTTCCATGCTGACCACTAGGTTGCAGTACCACACCACTTTTGTCTGTTTCCTCTGGGTTGCAATAGTCAAGCATAACAGTGGAGCTCGTTAGTGCGTAAGGAGTTTGAGAAAGGGAGAGAAATGTGTTGGGATGCCGGAATTAACAGCTATCAAGAAATAACTGTTGATCCGATTGTATTATGTTGTGTGTAATATGTACTCTGTTTTTAACTTCATTCTGTCATTATTTTAATCAACATTATTTGTCATGCGTTAGGATGGTGGAATGTGAAATGATGTTTGCATACAGTAAAAACAGCCTTCTAGACATCTGCACATTAGAATACTTTGATGCTAAAGAGTGAACAGTGGAGCAGACAGGTCCTTATACAAGCCCATGTATTACCATACACAGACACATGGTACCTCTACCACATAGACACAGATAACACACACACACGCACACACGCACACACACACACACATACTGTAATATATACATGCACATGCAATTACTTATACAGAATGCCTCGTATGCAAATGAATGCACACACACACACACACGCGCACGCACACACACACACGGGCATACTGTAATATATACATGCACATGCAATTACTTATACAGAATGCCTTGTATGCAAATGAATGCACACACACACACGTGCCCTCCCATACATTCATACATATGGAACTGCCTCATTCAGAATTTTAAATGAGAAACCTAATCAAATTTGCCTAATGAGACATCTGGCATTCTGCCTGCTTTTCAGTCTTTCACCCAGGTCTAAGAAACATCTGGGCCCTTCATCAGCCCAGTCAAACCTGATGAAAGAGAGACTGATGGAGGAACATTGGCTGAGACTTTACCTACTACACACACCTACCTACATGATCACGTGATATATTATGCATACATGGGACCATATTACACATTCAGTCCAGCCGTGCATTTGATATATGGCGGTGACGAGCACACAGATGGCAGACGCCTGAGGCTTTTAAAATTAGGACTTCGCTAGCTAGCTGCAGCTAAACATAGCCGTCCTGATGCAGAGTGAGAGAGAGAGGAAGGAAGAGAGAGAGAGAGTGAAAGAGAGAGAAGAGAGAAGAGAGAGAAATAAAAAAGATGGTCACACAAAGATACCCACTGGCACACGCACACATACTCACACACACAAAGTACATGCACATCCAAGCACAAGGCAACACCAGAACAATAGACAGTCACACACACATTCTGGAAAAACATGAATATTCACACTAAACAGTATATCACAAACACTTGTTCCTCACACTAAATGTATACCAGTATCAGTGTGCCTGGTGTGTCTCCCCTCCCCCTTGATTGACAGACATCTAACGAGCAGCTGTTCTAATGGGCCTGGCAGCCTCTCCTAATAGTGATAAATAGATGAGAGACATTTGTGAATCAGGACCAAACACTTCTCAATCAATTATTCACGACATTACTCCAGTTTATGCATCATCAGGCTGCTACACATCCGGGCTGTTCCCAGGCTGGAAACAGTATTTGAACTCGGTGGTAAACGACAGTCGGAGCTACCAACTCTTGTTTTCCCCTCTCTGGCTGACAGATAAAATGGTTCCATTCTACATCGTCCTGCGCGATTTTTAATGAAGGCTTGTGAAAGCGAGCGGGGCGTCGTCGTTGGATCCTGACCTGTCTGCTCTGACGATGGTCGTTCCATATGGGACAGCACGTCACTGAGCTCATCTGTCTGTCACTGTCTCTCTGGCCTCCACTCTTATTTTGTTTGTCCCTTTTGTCCCATTCTGCTCTTTCACTCGTTGTCACAAACCGCTTCCCCCTGTTGAGGCTTTGTCTTCGGACACTTTTCCTCTCGCTTTCTCTCCCTCTTTCTTCCCCCCCCGTGTGCAGCTCTCTCCCCCTTGTCTGAACTCTGACAGGTGTGTAATTGAATGATTAATGACCACCAGAGGCCCTCCTCCGCACACACACACACACACACACACACAAACACACTTGCGCGCGCACACACATTCAGCATTCCGCATTCCGCTTAAAAACAAACCACACACACAGACATCTAAACAAAATGGAGATTTTTCCTCTTTTCGTTCATTCAGACCTATTAGCTATAGCATTGATGCACATACAGTATGCATATTTTTATTCTCAAAACACAATCCTCAAACAGAGTTGCTCATATGAAGACTTAAAAAATAGGAAGCAATATTGTTTAGCCATTGTATTTCTGTAACTCAAATAATCTGCAACACATGTCTGCCAAAATCCTGCTGGGATTCATTATACAAGTACAATGTTCTCACAAATATTGAATACATCTGGTTTACATTAAGGTTAGGTTACTGTTATATTTACAATATAAATATATTTTTTAAATCTGTATTTCCCCAAAAATGTGTGTTTATAATATTTTCTCCTGCTCTAGCCTTCCAGTTCCTCCAGTTTTGGGTTATTTCATTGTTAAGATAGACTTAGTTGCCATAATGACTTCACGCTATACGTTTCCCTCACTGAGCTCTGTGGCTGTGCACACTATGCTCTCTCCCTTGCCTTTCCCAGTATTGGCACATTTATGCAATGCAATTTCCACTAGCTAATGGATTTTGTGTTTGTGTGAGGCTACGGACTCTAGCTATCAAAAGCAATCATAAAGTGATAACAGTATGAATAGCATCTCACTCCTGCTGTCTGTATGTTTGCTGTTGGCTCTGAGATCTCCTTCAGACGATCATACAGTCACTTATGTTCTCTATGGGACTATGGTGTTTAAATAATAATTGTAAGTGATTTTCCAGCTCCAAAGTCACTTTACATAGTCAAGATAATAAGCAAGAGGAACACGTTCATAAATGAACTCATACACATGTTCAGGAAGCTGGGTGTAAACAATGGACCTGCAGTGCAACAAATTATGAACCAACTGTGTGTGTCCACGGATTGAAGACTAAATTTATAGCTGGGACACGACTAGCATGGCATGGGTTACACACAAAAAAAGAGAGAGTGACAAGATGGACAAGGCGAATGAGTGTGTGGACAGGAAAATATGTGGTGGGACTTGGAGTCAGCCCCGAGGGTCATAAAGCCAGGCCATTTCCTGTTGACCCTTGTATGAACTCTGACCCCTGCTGCAGGCTGCATCTATCACAGGACAGGGGTGAGGTGGGGATTGAATGGATGGCCGGGTGGAGGAGGAGGGTTTAGGCCAGGCCAAATGCGTTTGAATTGTGTTTGACATTTAATGAGTAATCACTTTGGCTTGGATTTGAACCTTGTTGCACATGGCCCTGCAGATGGGAGGAGGTATAAAGTGAATGAGGAAGGAATGTGGAAAGACAGAGTGAAAATGAGGAGTAAAACATTAACAAAGAGCTAAACTAAGGGAGAGAGGTCAGGGAAGATGCTAGGCTAGTAGAGAAAAATAAGAAAAGAAGGGGGTACAAAACTGCAGCATACATCAATTGAAAATGAGATAATTAGCATACAGTAACGACATGTGATTGTACCAGGAAGAAAATATGAACGTTTTCAAGATGACCTAATACTGATTTGTGTATTTCATTACCGTGTTGACTTTTCACACCTGACAGCACATAATTGGAGGGCAAACTCAAAGAAAAAGTCATTCACACACTTTTACAAAAGAAAGGTTTTAATACTATAAGCAAAAATCATAACTGTAACATCGTTATCATCAATTATTGTCACCAACATTTGGAAATAAATTATTTTATCAGAGACCCATAAGGGACTGAGGAAGATGCAGCGTGTCCTTGGCTGTCCTCCTCAAACACAACGGCAGACAACATGGACCATGAAATGGTATGACAGGATCGTGTGTGCGTGTGTGTGCGCGCGTGTGCGTGTGTGTTCACTGTTTGGCTTATGATGTGGATCCCACAGTAAACCCTACTATTCACGTCTGACAGGATCTTAAGGAGGTAAGTGATCAACTCATTCCAATGTATTTAAACAAACCAAGGTACGTCCTTGAACAAATTGAGAGAGACAAATTGAGCTCATTCATAGTGTACAAGAGTCATGCAGAGTGATGCCCTGGAAGATCACTGTTCACGGGACTTTTGTCAGGTCCCACCTCTCTGACACATATAAATACAAAAATAGATCTAAAAAAAAAAGTCAAATGAAATACGGTGTGTGTGTGTGACAGTTGTCGGTGTGGGAAGACTGGGTGTGGCCTGGGGCGTGGAGGAGAGAGGTTAGAGTGTATCACTGGCGTTCTGTCCAATCACAACGCTTCAAGCCTGGGCTGTGTGAGGTCATAAGAGTTATGGAGGTTAAGGTGACCCAGGCAGATCGGGAGCTGTGTGTCTGACCTGTGTCCTTCCGTCTTTCCGTTTGGTTGGCCAGTAGACCAGGTGGGAGAGAGAGGCAAGTTGGCTGGTCAGTGGTCCGTGCGGGGTGTTCCTCTATGCTCCTAGAGGGGGCGCTATCCTGGGAGTCAGACAGCTCACTGTCACCATAGAGTATGTAGAGGGGCTGAGGACGCTCGCCTCTTCCACCCTGAAGTGGGTTTGGCTCACACTCAGGGGCTCAGTGTGGTGTGTGTCTTTGTCTACGTCTGAGAGGGAATGTAAGTATGTTATTGATGGTATAAGAGGGGCCAGCGGTGGTATGTTAAGGGAAGTGTATGCATGTTGCAGACAGTGGGTTGAGTGGGTTGAGTGACTGTGGAAGTCAGTGTCTTACGGCGGGAATGTAAACATTTGGACTTGCGCCATGCTGTCGTAGTTAGCGTGTGGCGTGTGTGTGAGCCCCCATCTCCCCCAGGATGGCCCCTCTCTCCCCTCTCCTTCACACCCTTCCTTCTCAGTTAGTGGGCGTGTATGTCCAGGCCCTGGCCTATGAGGGGATCGGCGGGGTGGGGGTGGGGCGGCGGGTGCAGCAGCATGGCGGGGTGGGGGCCGGGGTAGGAGTGCAGGGACGGGCCGGCGTGGGGGTAGCCAGACTGGGACAGCAGGGCCCCGGGGTACTCTCCGGGAAGAGACGGCATCCCCTGAAGACCTGTGGAGAGGGAGAGAGTGAGAGATCGAGACAGAGCGCGAGAGAGAGGAATTTATATTAGGAGGTACTGTACAACAACATACCACATGCACTAGGGTCACGTTCAGTCTGGCACACCATAGCAAAACCTTTTCAAATGGGACAATGGAAAAGAGCATTTCTTATTGGAGTTCTGGTACTGCCTCCCTGCTTCAGTCCGTTTTCTTCTCTTAGTTGCCTAATGAACATGACCCAGTCGTCCTTATCTCCGTCTCTTACCTGCTGCCCTGAGACCCAGGTGGGCTTGGCCGTCCAGTCCGTAGCCCCCCAGTGCTGCTCCCTCTGGGCTGTAAGGACCACCTTGACCTGGTCAACCAAACACACACGCACATCATTCACCTAACCTGACTGTGCATATCGATCAGCTACACACATATGCATTCAAAATACACACCTATAGCATCAATACAACCTAAGAATGTATAGATACATCAGTAACAATACATTAGAGGAGGGAATACAGTGGTAATTATTACCTGAGCGATTTGACTGGTCAATCATGGGCTGTACTATTCTCCGTCTTGCATTGATAAACCTGGAGAGGAAGGAGGGGATATGAAAAAGAGGGAGAATAGGAGCGGAGAACACAAAGAGGAGGAGAATTGAATGGAAGCAGAGTCAGAATATTAACCTTTCACTTTTACAACCACTTAACCCCTTCATGGTTCACAGTCAATCCACATTAGGACAGAGAGAGTATGGATCTCTGGGTGATAATGGATTGATCAGTATTGATGGGGTCAGAGGAGGTCATGCTAAGGTCCAGGTCGACGAGGGACACAGTACAGTAGTAAAACACAGCTGATCATTGGTTATTGATCAGGGGGGTACTGACCAGTTGTTGACCTGCAGGATGGTCAGGCCTGTGTCCTGTGCCAGCTGCTTCTTCTGCTCCTCTGAGGGGTATGGGTGCTGGGAAGGGACATTCAGAACAAGGGCATTATGTATTTGCCAAACTGGTTGAGATTCAGCAAGAGCATGTCTAGCCTTTGCTTTTGGCATAGATTATTACTGCATAAAATCATCAAATGTATCATTTTGGCTCACACATACACCACACACAAATGGCTCCACAAGTATCCATGTAGAATTAAAAACCCAAAGCATGTAAATAAGGGAGTTCTACAACCGTTAGATGAATACTAATGACTGACATTACATCTGAATTAATCTCTCTCTCTCTCACACACACAGTCATAATTAATGAGAATGATTTCAGAGTTTTTCCAATATAACTGCTAATTATCAGAATGACTTCAATTCACCATAAATTGTTCTCTCTCTGTTCAGAACTATTCAATATTGAACCTCTTATTCACACATTATCTCTGTCATTTCATTCCATTTTCCACTAATTTATTTGCATTATGTGAACGATATCCCCTTCCTCCTCTCCCTCGTTCCTCTCCTCTCGGCTCCCCTCTGCTTTTCTCTGCTTCTATCTGTCATTCTTCTCTCACTATTCTTTCTACTGTCTCTCTTTTCTCACCGATAAATGCTGGAAGAGCCATGCCCTCATGATGTTGGTTGCCAGTTTGGGAAAAATGCCCCTCTTCTTGTTGTTCCTTCTGTCTCGGTCCGTATCGTCCTCCTCTCCCGTACTGGGGGAGGCCACGCCCCCATCCAAACCATCCCCTGCCAGAGGACAATATAGATATGGCATTACGTGCGTGCGTGCGTTAACATGTCCAACTGATGTCAGGTTTATTTGCGTATGTCGATCATGTTGTTAGCATGAGTGTTTGAAAAGACAAGTGTGTGTTTATGCAGGCGTGTGTATGAGTTAGTGTGTTAGAGGTACCCGTATCGCTGCAGTTGTCTGTGCTGTGTGAAGGCAGGCCACACGACATGCCAGGGGTCCCTAGCGGAGTGGATGCACAGTCATCTGGATCCCGCAACCACGACTGATTCTACAGAGAGCGCAGGAAGGAAAGAGAGAGAAACATATTGAGATGAACAGGAGAATAAAGACGGTCCGCACTCAGTACTTGTAGTCAAATAAAGCAACATTTATTCCCTCTTTAGGGACAAGTGTTTTGCCCGACAGGGCTTCATCAGTGTCTTTTCAGAAACATATTGTGAGAGAGATATAGTGTGAAATCTGCTAGCCAATCGTCACCTACCTGTTCTGACAGACTAGTGCAGGAGCCAGTGAAATCCTCCACGTCGGACTTGGGCCCGCCCTCCTTGTCATCCAGAATGAGGTCTGTGGGCATCTTGCCCTTCAGGCAGGTGATGTAGCGATTGCAGAAGTTATCACACAGGTCATGAACCTGGAGTATAGAAGACGAGGAAGAGGGAGAACAGGTGGTGTCAGGAAATAGTATAGTACTGTGTGGTTTAGGTGTGTGATGGCTGATCATACCTGGTTTGCCTGCAGTCAGCAGTCACTAGTCTGAATATTAAAGGGTAAGAGGAGAGAGAGCGAGACAGAGAGAGAGAGACAGAGAGAGAGAGACAGAGAGAGAGAGAACGAGAGCGAGAGCGAGAGCAAGAGCGAGAGAGAGACAGAGAGAGAGAGAGAGACAGAGAGAGAGAGACAGAGAGAGAAAAAGAGAGAGAGAGAGAGAGAGAGAGAGAGAGAGACAGAGAGAGAGAGAGAGAACGAGAGAGAGACAGAGAGAGAGAGAGAGAGAGAGAACGAGCGCGAGAGAGAGAGCGAGACAGAGAGAGAGACAGAGAGACAGAGAGAGAGGGAGAGAGAGAGAGAGAGAGAGAGAGAGAGAGAGAGAGAGAGAGAGAGAGAGAGAGAGAGAGAATATATTTTAGATGATTGAAGAAGCACACCTTTTCCAGCTCCAACAGGTGGAAACGTAGGACCTGGATGGCCTGGATCATCTGAGGAGAAGAACAGATTGGTAGCTGTTACTATGACTGAAAAACATGTGTATTGAGTTATTCTTAATCGATTTCGAAGTTACTGTGTGTCGCTACATGTACGCAATAAGCATTTATTAAAGTATACACATGTGCATTTCATTTCATACCAGGTTGTCCAGTTCAGGATTTGTAGAAAAAATGGGCTTCTCTGAGCGAATCTGAAACACACAAGGAACAGCGTCCACATTCATTTGGATAATGGTTGGAGCTCGGAGCTTACCATTTCCCCTGTACCCTGTAATTACACCTGCAACCCTGTACATGTGACTATTAAACTTCTAATCTAAAATCTAATCTAATCATGAATCCTTGTCACTATGATACATCACACATACAGTACACAGCTGTTCTCTGATTGGCTCGTGGAGATGTAACTCACCTGTTTGGCGAAGGCTGCGATGTCATCGTTGAAGGAGTCTGAGGAGCATACATCACTGTGATTGGTCAGGCCTTGGAGGTGGGGAGGGACTGAGTGGGATGTGATGTTCCGCGGGGAACAGGTGGCCAGCTCACACTTCTCAAACACCAGGGCCAGCAATGGAAACAGGGGATGACTGTGCACACAGAACACACACAGTTAACATAGGCGCACACACACACACACACACACACTCTCTCTCTCTCTCTCGCTGTCCTCACACATATGCATGTACACAATACACACACACACATCGAAGCAAATGAATATAGGCACAGAGCACACTGACAGTAAATATACATGCATACTGTTAGAATGAAAAAGAAATCTAACAAACACAAACTGCAGTGAAATAGTTATTTTCTGCTCACCCATAGATCTGGTCCCTGTGGTGTTTGAGGGAATCAGGGACAGTGTGGCCATAGTGAGGGGGGTGCAGTGACCTCATGACCTCTCCATACCCCCCCACGGGCATGCCCTCTGACCCTGAGTAGTGCACCAGGTCTTCATACTGAGGAACAGAGGGAGAGACATAACATATTGAACATGTGTGTTGGGGTGTATTTTAATCATTTGCACTTTGTTGTGGAGAAAGAGAGAGAGAGAGAGAGAGAGAGAGAGAGAGAGTGTGTGTGTGTGTGTGTGTGTGTGTGTGTGTGTGTGTGTGTGTGTGTGTGTGTGTGTGTGTGTGTGCGTTCGTAAGAGCAAGAATGAAAGAAAGAGAGAGAGAGAAATTAGGAGATGTGGCCCCCTGTGAATATGGAAGCAGATCACTTCGAAGCTGTAGCTAATTTTCTGACTAGAGGCTCCTTGCAGAGCAGTTTTTCAGAGGGAAAAGCGACATCCACACTGGGACAATTGACATGAGTTAAACAAACACACACAGATTCATACATAAACATGAGCCTATGCTCTCTATCTAGCACACACTCTGTCAGTCTCATATCTCTCTCTCAACCTCACAGAGCTGATGTGTGTTCAACTGCAGCTGACTTCAGTCTCCAAGGCTTTTCTCCTGTCATCAAAAGCCAGTGGTTTTCTCCTGGATTAAAGTATGGCCAATCATAGTCCCATATGGCTGCGTGATCACAGCGTGCACCTGCTCTGCGGTTTTTGTCTGGCCACCTTTTATTTCATGGATACTCGCTATTAACGCAATCGCCAATATCAGATTCCGCGCCTTTCTTTACACGAGCTCTCCGATTACAATGCGACTGTAGCCGCTGTGCGTCAACCGATCAAAGCATCGAAATCAACATGACGAATTCTTCAAATTGTCCCAAAAGGCATGAGGCTGAGCTTCAAATGTGAGAAACACTTACAATGTTCATACGATTATAATTAACTGCAATCCTCGTATTTATCATGATAGCTCAAAGAGAGAGCTTATTTTTCTATACGAATATATAGGCATAAGCTATATCATTTAATTTTCTCGGCAACTAATTTGAACATGTTTTTTTTTTTACCACATAGGCTATTACATATATTAGAAATATTCATGCTAACAATTAACCACAGACCAGTGGATGGATACATAGCAGCATGCGCATCTTTCATATTTAAAGGCGCATCCTTCATATTGTTCTTGCAGTTGTTTTACTTAATAAATCAGATAGAAGAAACTATTCAAAGTCTTGTTTGAACTTGCAATGTGCAATATATTCAATACATACAAATCACTTTCCACCAGATTGCCTGTTGGCAAAAACAAAGTTTGCAAACATTCGCCTTTAGCCTGTATTTCCAAAGCCATTCAACAGTTTCACTATTCTCAAGGAGAAAAGATGTTCAAAATAAAAAGCAACAATGGGTGGGCCTACGTAAATGTACATTTGTATCCTACGTTGTCCCAACACCGCGCTTATTCCAATGAAAAATGATAGAGTTTGTGACAATAGTTTTCTATTTAGTATACATGTAGGCCTAATACACGTAGATAGTCTATGCAAAAACAGAAAGCTCTACAGGTTTCCAAACGGATCTATTTTCTTTCCGTTAAAGGTAGCCTAATAGCAATATGCTCGAATGACAGGCAAGTGCCACCAATTGTAAACAGTGGGATAAAACTGTATATTTTACAGTACATGGCACAACATATATAATTTTATCAAATTCACTTCCCTTTGGTGCATATAACCAGAATTGGGCTAATTATGGATAATTGACTGTTACACTTTCTTGACCTTGTTTCAGTGAACTAAAGTAGCCTATGTCTGAATTGTAATCGAATTTGAAAAATAAAGTACCCGTTTTGTTGACTTTAATTAGCGCAAATTACGACATTCTTAACAGGATTAGACTAATATAACGAAAATCAAATGTAAAATATCAATGAAAAGCGAGTGCGTAATTGTCATCTGTAGGCCTAATTACAGAAAACCCGAAAAATCCTATCCTGAAATGCTACTTTGATTTGCACGACCCGAAGCTGTTGACACCCAGGCTATATGACATATCAAACATGTCTTTCCTCACTCAACTGCAAGCCGAACGTGTTATTACAACACAGATAACAAATAGCCTAAATTTCATCTGACCTATTACCTTTTTTCCCCGTTTCAATTAAACAACAAGAGAGATACATAAAATACCAATAGTTCACTGCGTGGGAGTTTGACAAGTTACTCTAAAATGTGGTAGATATTCAGCAGGTTATTGGTGTGTGTGTGTGTGTGTGTGTGTGTGTGTGTGTGTGTGTGTGTGTGTGTGTTAAGTGTGTGTGTGATACAATGTCATGAGTAGCCTACTATGGCAATTATCTTTAGGAATAGGAAAGAGTAGCTCAGTGCACATAGCAACGGGATCCGCAAGCCGCCGACTCACGAAAGCAAAAGACTTGACCCACTTAGCGACTTGGTCTGCCTCACCTGTCTCTCTTCTTCCTCGACCTCCTCACTACACATCATGCTGATATGGACATATCATGTCTTTCCACTTTCACAACCACTTTTATTAGTCCAATAATCGACTATTCATTCCAGCAGGAAACACACATGTCTCAGTTATAAATATACTGTATTTCAAATATTACACTATACATATTGAAACCCAGATAAACATTTATGGTTATCAATAGTTTTTACACCCTATATAAGAGCTATATTGTCCATAAGACTCCTGAACATCTAATCAAAATGCTACCCAGATTACTTGCATTGCCCCCCTCCTCTTTTACACCGCTGCTACTCTGTTGTTATCACCTATACATCGTCACTTTAATAACTCTACCTACATGTACATATTACCTTAATAACTAACCCGTGCCCCGCACATTGACTCTGTATCGGTACCCCCCTGTGTATAGTCTCGCTATTGTTATTTTACTGCTGCTCTTTAATTGTTACTTTTATTTCTTATTCTTACTCGTATTTTTTAAACGGCATTGTTGGTTAGGGGCTCGTAGGTATGCATTTCACAGTAAGGTGAAATGTACCTGTTGTATTCGGCGCATGTGACTCATACAATTTGATTTGATTTGATTATATGTTTATAGTCCTAAAGCCCTTGTAAAACAATGAGAATAGTATCATTCTGACAGTTGTTCACTTATACGTGACCCTATATTGAAAGCTAAAGAAAAGTTAACAGCTAATTTATAAGCAAGATAATATATGAAATGTATAGGCCACTATGTAGCCTATATGAAATGTATAGGCTATTTCCACATTTCAAACTAGGCTACTTGACATTATATCAACACGACCCTAATCGTTTAGGTCAGGTCAGTCTATTTAGGAATATTTAGAGCATGCACAATTATGTCAATAAGGTTATTCCTTAATACATTGATGTGAACTCCTTGACATATTGCTGCTGCCTTCATTGGCCCAGTATAGCTGGGAGCTGTGGCCTACGCGAGGGAGGACAGGGAGAGAGTCTAGACAGGCAGCGAGGGGCGCTACGTCAAAGCGTAAGGACCGAACATAGAGGCAAAATGCTACATAACAACCAAACTAGCAAGATTATTATCTGGAGAGAATGATACAGACTACCGTGATACTACAAATGATGAGTGAGTGTAAAGGATGCAGTAGAATAGAGTAAACAGCCATCCTACCCTCTTATCCATGCGACACGGAAGCCAATCCTACTCCGGGAAGGATGAGACCAGACCCGCTGTCCAGCGCAGGCGTTCTGCCTCCTGTATCCAGATGATCTGATGAAAAGAATGCGCTCTTTAATAAACTAATAGAGGTGGAATTATAACAGTTGAAGCATCAAACACTTAAGTCTCATCATTATTTACAAGGGGGTTGGTTAGAAAAAATGAACAGCTGAACCAGAGTGTATACCATAATTAGGCTACACCAATAGCCGAGGCTACTATGGGCTACAATAGGCTACATATATTTCCGAAGTAAATCGAATCGTTACTTTTATTGCAAGCTAGCAGCTTTATGATCCAAACTTAGAGTTCCACGACCATAAAAGCGATGTGTATTTAATATATATCACTAATAAGAATACATCAACCATTAGGCTGTTACATGCAGGCATCAAAGATTACAGAAATACAATACACTATTTTAGAAAAATATGATTCCATAAAATATCCCACCGAAACCTAGATTTGACGTATAGGCTATAGTCACTCTCAGGCCGTGCTCGAGATATCCTGCATGGGCTTCGGTTTCGAGAGCGTTGTGGTAGGTCCGCACGTTATGTTTTTGGGTCCGGCTCGCAGGCGAGGTGCTTGGCGAGGAGAAGTAGCGTCCTTTTTGGCCGTTCTCGCTGTCCATGGACTGTCGCGGCAGGCTGGAAAATGTCACAGCGACTTGAGTAATGTTGCTTTAAACATTGAGATAGGCAGAGACTACGTGGGGAGAGATGGTGGTCGGGAGTTGTTTGGGGGGTCAAAACACGACGGGGTCTCTCACCCCCACCTTCTTTTCACACACACTCGCGCATTACAAACGCAGGATCCCCTCGTTTTATTCCAATGGCACGCACTACACTCACGTAGCATGCATTAGCACAGTTTATTCGCTCCCGTTCACAGTTGCTGAGCCATGACAAGATAATGTCTGATAACTCGAAGATGTGAAGTCGAACACAGACTTTTCTTCATATTCCATAATCTGCAGGATAGTGCGCGCCTTTATTAATGAGCACCATACAACTGTTATTGGTATTGGAAATAATGTTCATATTGTTTCCAACACTTGCCTCAAGCATCTGGGGTATCCCAACTCTCAGTGACTGCATTTGTTGTTTTTAGTAGCATGTCAAAGTAAGTAAAATTCACATAAAATGCTGATGATTCTTTCTGATAGGCTATTGACATGTTGGTTATTGGCCGCACAATTCAGGATTCAGATACATTTCTGTATAGCCAGGTTAATTTAACAACCCTGGAACAACCCACGACAGTGCATTTTGGTAACATATACAGTAAGTAATTATAGACGAGGCTATTAAATGTCTCAGACATTGGTTCTACGCAAGATATCCTATAGTTTTACGCAAGATAACATTATTTTAGGACGGCAAATCAGGCCATAAATAATTCAGTAGGGAAGACCTATAACAATACATTTATTGGCTGATAATGACTATAGTAGTGTTTTTTGTTTTTGTTGACTTAATGTAATATATCTTTGTTACATGTGTTATTGTTTTTACCATCGAGGACCACTTTTGGAAACAAGCGTTTTAATTAATACTTTCAAGTGATATCCTCTGGGTCCACATTGTACATGTTGTTGTATATCTATGTTCCCCAAAATAAAATACATTCAATTCAATTCTCCATTAAACTGGCCAAATGTCCCCACTTTGCTTGTAACAGCTGGCCATTTTATTGATCTGAAGATGTGTAAAAAACAGGCTACCTTTCGTCGCATTCTAACTGGAGGGAAAACTTTCACAGCTCCGTGGACCTCGTCTTGTGTTGTAAATTACTCTTAAGTAACATAATAATTATTCAAAACGGTTCTCTTTCCCCTCTCACGCGGCGAGGAACCAACAGGCGGCCGAACTTCAATCGGCAGCGCGGTTGCGGCCACATGGGCCGGGGCAAGTCTTCACCGCGGGCGGCGTCGGGCGTGATTTGCTGTGCAGCCTTTGAGCGCCGTAACATCAACGAACCTGTGGCCTTTTAACACGGCGGGAGGTTAATTCCTATGACGATGATCATAGCCTTTAGACCCCTCTAACATCGAATCCATAGCATCAATGAAAAATGTGAACGGACAGGAAAATAGACCGCCTAATAGGATATTTCTAATTGATGAACTGATTAATTGATACATCCAGGTGCAGTCCTATTCTGATTGTTTTATGTTTGGCTTTTTTCTTTATTTTTTCTTTATGACCTTATCTTTGTCAGTCCAACATCCAAGCCATTATTGTGCAAGATCCAAACATCTTGATGAGGTTGCTGGTGTTGTAGGGATGCATCACTATCCTTCGGGAAAGCACACCCTTGTGCGTCAATGAAGTCCATGTCATCCCATTTCTGACACCAATGCAGTGACTTTAGAGGTAAAGCCTCGGGACTTAAATAGGGAATCTGCAGTTGAAACAACAACAAAGCGACCACCCTGCCACTGATTTGGTCTACAGCTGAGAAATGGGGCTAAAGAAATGTAGCCCCTCTTAATTTCATAGATAAAGCTATGGATGCTAAGGACTGACCATCCATGAGAACTAAATTATCGTTTTAGCCATGTTTTGAGGCGATACAGTGTTTGTTTACAATTATATTGTTTACAGATATTTGGGGTTCTGTTGGGGTGCAACCGTTGAACTCAGGCCACGAGGCCTTCAATAGTCAATGGTAGCCTATATATAATTCATTTAAAGGTCCAAAAATTGATGTAGCCAATTGCAGATTGCCCATTTATACCCTCATCTCTTAAACCTTGTTCACACTGGCAGTTTGAAGTGACTCAAATCTTATTTTTTTTGCATATCTGATGAAATCTGTTATTTTTCCTGCAGTCTGAACAGCCAAAAAGCACATGGATTCTGATATTTCAATACACATGACAAACAACCTTTGTAGGTAGTTTGTAATCAGATACAAATCTGATTCCTGGCCATGTGACTTGTGTCTGAACAGTCAAATCTGATATATTTGCCCTCAAGAGGTTTTTAGACTGTTATCTTGCATATTTTGTTGCTTGCTAGCTACTCTGTTGACTGTTTTGACAAGAACACGTGGTACCTTGTTAATTGTTTACAAACAAATGAGTTCATGTGCTAGAAAGTTAAACAGCTACCTAGCTAGCTAGTTGACTGCTGTGGCTAGCCAAAAACGACTCATTTTGAAAGTTGGATCGTCTTATCCTTTGAGGCTTTAAAATGTGTCCTTACACTATGATTTTGAACATGCAAAGCAACAGGGAAACGTCCATGGACAGGCATTGTTGTCACCTTAGCTTGCTACATAACTTCTGAGTGATAGGAAGCAGGAGCACCACCACCAATCGGCCTACACCACTGCGCATACAACTGCCATTACTATGACAACCAGTGTAGCCATGTCAGCAAATGACTGCTATCTGAACACACACATCCGATTTGATCACTTGTAACTTGCTGTTTGGACAGTCAGTATTCCAAAACGGATTTGAAAAACAAAACTGATTTGAGTGTCAAGGCCTGCAGTGTGAACAAAGCTTAAGTCCAGCCAACTTATACAATTCAGGCAAGAGGTCAGAATCTTTTGACAAGGATGCTGGTGTACTAAGGATGTCACACTATATACACAATATTTTCAGTGTATGGAGAGGATGCTAGAAGGAATAGTTCTGAGTAGCCTATATGGCAAGGCTGCTGCAGTTGTTTGTCAGGCCCTGTCAGGGTTGGAGCGGCTGCTGCTGTGCATGTGTGTGTGTGTGTGTGTGTGGGGGGGGGGGGGGGGGGGTCAATGCCAAGGTGCTCGTGATTCAAAGCAATGCTTACTGCAGGCATTGCCCAAGGCTAAAGAGCAGAGAGTGGCTGAGCAGGAAACAACAACAGGAGATAATGAAAAAGGTGGGCGTGTTTAACTATACTTGTGGGGAGCTAGGGTTAGGTTTAGGGTTAATAGGATTTTGAATGGGACTGAATTGTGTGTCCCCACAAGGTCCGTTATACAAGACTGCCTGTGTGTGTGTGTGTGAGTGTGCGCTTGGGTGTGTATGTGTACCGGTTTGCCTGTCAATGTGCATCTGTTTGTCTATTTTTGTGATTTGAGAATTGTTTCTTAACCAAATGTCGACATGCTCAACATGATCGAATGGCTTTTTAGGGACATTGTGCAAACTCTCCTCCCCTACTGGACCTGTACATCAGCCAGCCCGTGGAGAGATATCCTCGTCCACAATCTACTGTGGTGTATTCACTAGGAACCAAACAGAAGCAAACAGGGAGGGACTAACCTGAACTTGTCCAATAAGAATCTCTTGTTTTCGATGCAAAACCTTTTCTGTTACAAAACATTTCGCTAAAGTCTACTGCAATGTGCACTAATGAATACACTCCTACTGTATCCAAAGGCAGAAACACTCAGCATCTCCTCATTATCAACACTAGGCCTATCTCTAGCTGGACTCTCTCCCTCTACATTCATGGCAATACAAAACTTCTGTGGTCCATATAGTCATGATTTATACTGCGTAGCCTTCACTTTGAGTGTTTATATATATTATCGTTGCTTCTAGATCACGTAGATAGCACAGGTGCACATATATACATTAGGAAATATCAGATGTGTAGTGATCTAGTCGTTTGTGAACATGACAACATAGACCATGGATGTGCAACTGACGGTGGCCCCCCTTTTGTAGGCCTGCAGATTTAGAATAAATGACTGTTGAGTTAGAATAGTAGAATACACAAGATGCAATATCAAAATTTGGTTGTGCATCAGCAGTTCTAAGTAAGTTAGTCTAGCCAGCTATCTTAACTTGTAGTAATCATGGTTGAATTACCGACCGGGGACGCCACCATTGATTTTGTTAGTCACTCTCACTCAGATATCATATTAAAAACGCCAAACCTTTCTCTCCACCCCATGGCAAAATGTGTAGAATTGCAGAAAATTAGTTCTAAAATAGCAAAATCATCTCTCCGCCCACTTTCAAAGCAGCAAACTTGCTTTAAAACTGCAAAATGTTCTCTACTTCCAAGTGCAAAATGTGTAGAATTGCTGCAAACCTGCTTTAAAACTGCTACATTTGATCAACATCCCATGGCAAAATGTGCAGGAATGAACTCTAAAACTTCAACATTAATTGTCTGCTGTCAACACTGGCTGCATGTGTGGGTCTGGATGTGAATATTTTTTAAATGTTTAAAGTTTTATTTCACCTTTATTTAACCAGGTAGGCCAGTTAGGAACATGTCCTCATTTACAACTGCGACCTGGCCAAGATAAAGCAAAGCAGTGCGACACAAACAACACAGAGCAACACATGGGATAAACAAATGTACAGTCAATAACACAATAGAAAAATCTATATACAGTGTGTGCAAATGTAGTAAGATTAGGGAGGTAAGGTAATAAATAGGCCATAGTGGCGAAATAATTACAATTTAGCAATTAAACATTGGAGTGATAGATGTGCAGAAGATGAATGTGCAAGTAGAGATAGGGGGGTGCAAAGGAGCAACAAAATAAAAAACAATATGGGGATGAGGTAGTTGAGTGGGCTATTTACAGATGGGCTGTGTACAGGGGAAATGATCAGTAAGCTGCTCTGACAGCTGATGCTTGAAGTTAGTGAAGGAAATATAAGACTCCAGCTTCAGTGATTTTTGCAATTCGTTCCAGTCATTGGCAGCAGGGAACTGGAAGGAAAGGCGGCCAAATGAGGAATTGGCTTTGGGGGTGACCAGTGAAACATACCTGCTGAAGCGCGTGCTATGGGTGGGTGCTGCTATGGTTACCAGTGAGCTGAGATAAGGCAGGGCTTCACCTAGCAAAGACTTATTGATGACCTGGAGCCAGTGGGTTTGGCGATGAATATGAAGCGAGGGCCAGTCAACGAGAACATACAGGTCGCAGTGGTGGGTAGTATAAGGGGCTTTGGTGACAAAACGGTTGGCACTGTGATAGACTACATCCAATTTGCTGAGTAGAGTGTTGGAGGCTATTTTGTAAATGGCATCACTAAAGTCGAGGATCGGTAGGATAGTCAGTTTTACGAGGGCATGTTTGGCAGCATGAGTGAAGGATGCTTTGTTTGCGAAATAGGAAGCAGGTTCTTGATTTAATTTTGGATTGGAGATGCTTAATGTGAGTCTGGAAGGAGAGTTTATCTAGGTATTTGTAGTTGTCCACATATTCTAAGTCAGAACCGTTCAAAGTAGTGGCGCTTGACGGGCGGGCAGTTGCGGGCAGCGATCGGTTGAAGAGCATGCATTTAGTTTAACTTGCATTTAAGAGCCGTTTGCAGACCCAGTACGCAGACCCACGAGCCACTGTGGCTCTTCATGATGAGATCAGATTTTTTGGTTGCCTGTGGAAGAGAGAGCCAATGGGATAAACACCACCGGTTGCCCTTGGTTTGGTAACCTTGGCCACCCAGGCTAGTTGACACGGTTGACTCCGCCATAAAGGGAATATGGTTGCCTTGACCCTGGGTTACCCACGGTCCAGAGGGAACATCTGAATGGGGTGACCCGCCAGTCAAGGAGCGGCACTCTCCAAAGGGGAGAAGGGGGTAAGAGGTGGGAGAGAGAGGGGTAAAAGCACGGAGGGGAGGGGCAGAGTGCTTTTTTATGAGCGTGTGCCTCTCCGGTTTCTGGGCTGTCTGGCCGCATGGACATAAATTCTCTCTCTCTCTCTCCCTCTCTCTCTCTCTCTCTCTCTCCCTCTCTCTCCCTCTCTCTCTCCCTCTCTATCTAGCTCTCCCCCCTCTCTCTCTCTCTCTCTCCCTCTCTCTCTCCCTCTCCCTCTCTCTCTCTCTCATCACCATGTTCTTACAGTACAGTGTTGTCTGTGAACCTTTTCTCTCTCAGCCTGTCTGCATTTCTGTCTCCACCTGGTTTGACACTGTACTTCATTCACTACACATAACCCCTCTCTCTCCCACTCAAGCCCTACTCTCCTCTCCATCCCTCCATCATTTTATGTTTCTCTTCGTTTGGAGAAGTCATCACTGCCTTTCGCCATTATCTCATTTTCTCCCCCCGTTTCTCTCCCTAGTTCCCTCTCTCTCTCTCTCCCTCCCTCCTCCACTCTCCTTATAGATGGAGATTAAGTCTGGGCTGGAGCCCCATCCGTTTCCATGACTGTTTGTTATTAAGGAGATGGATGGAGGCTTGCAGTGCCAGCTCGACGCAGCCGCAATTACAGCAGGTCCAGTGATAGATGGAGGGAGAGCGAGCGAGGGAGGGAGGAGATGGAGAGAGGGAGATAGAGAGAGGGACATCTATCACGCCCTTTAATCTACCTGTCATTGCTCGGGGAAGGCTGGGGAAGGAGGCTGGGCCTTGGGTGAGGTGGGAGGAGGGGGAGTGAGGATGGAAGAGATGAGAACTGGCCAATACAGCGCCTTGACTATTGGTTAAAGGTTTCATATCCTTTTTTTGCTCTGTCCTTCCCCCAAACAATTACATGAAAAGACACCTTCCAGTACTGCAGTAATTAAATGTCCTCATTAACTAATTGATTGTCTTGAGGTTATTGAATTTCGTATTGAATTCCGGGTGTTTGTGTGTCTGTGTGTGTCTGGCTGCTTAAACAGTGTTGCATCAGATACTGTATGTTGTTACGTTGTTATATGGATGTGTGCTGTTGTCTAAATGTTTTTTTATATATTTTTTTATGTCCAGGTCATGAGACAAAGCGTTGAGAATGTCATTTGTTTGGTATGAAGTGAAACAATCTTGCATTGAGGTAATTCAATGCACCTTGGAAGTACTGTGCATCTACATGTTTCAAATACCCAGGACACACATGTACAAAACACACACATGCATACACAAACACACTCACATCACGCCATCACACATTGTGCTATAGTCCGTGGCCTGCACACACCAACACACACCTGTTATTATCAAAGAAGCGACCACTTTAAGAGAAGTGAACGATAACCCTGCATATATTATGTGTAATTTGACTCGTTTTCCCCCTCAATGTTGGAGAAATATTATGAAAGCTAATCCAAGCCTCTCCTCTCTCTCCCCTCCTCCACATTCTCATCTGTCCAGGATAGTGAGGTATGGGATGGAGGGATTAATTCTCTTCCATTGGCCATGGGGATGATAGATGGACAGATGTGGGGAGAAGAAAGAGAGGGGCAAAGGAAAGAAGGGAAGTCAAGAGGTCCATAAATCTGACGGGAACCTGGTCTGCGTCACACATTAAGATCTCCCAGAGCCATGATAACCCAGGCTAGAAATGTAAGTAATGTCAAGAGATGCCATCTGATCTTAACAATCATATCTGAATGGATCTTGGGCGATGGGTCATGATGCAAAGGAAACATTTATTTGTTTTGATCGAGGCTCAGGTTTGAGGACGGAGGCCATAGCAGAACCAGCAGGTTGATCATACTGTTTACAGTTGTGCTTAGCCCCGTTACAAGAGTGACTGTTGGTTCCATTGACAGTGGGACACCTCTCTCCTTCCTCCCAAAGTGTGCACTTGTTCACATTCCTCCACTGATTTGAAAGAAAATGACTGGTATATAGAAATATGGCGAAACCCCCCTCTAACCCATGCCTCGACCAATCCAATGTCTTTAGATTTGTGAGAAGTAGTGAACGTGTGTAAACTTCAGGAGATATGATCAGGAAACAGCCATTGTGTAGTTCTACGGTGCAGTGGAGACTGGAGGTTCAGTAACAACACAGACAGTCACGAGAACAGGAACAAATCTGTACACAAAGCAGAGTCAATTAGAGAGTGCTCTCCTCATTGGCCCTCCTGTGCATTAGGGAGCCCATAGGCCAAGAAGGGAGTGTGTGTGTATACATTTGTATATATGTATGTGTGTGTGTGGGGGGGGGGGGGGGGGGGGGGGGGCTGTCTATCTGTGTTTGTTTGAGAATGTTTTCAGAACTGTCAGCATGGAAACAGAACATGGTTTGTTTACCCCTAACAACAGACAAGCTGAACATGGAATCATTGATCAGTTCTTCCTCAAGTGACAGATTCATTTTTCAAGTACAACACTAGAGGATGCAGTGGAATGCAAACTAGCAAACGTCCCTTTACGGCTACATACACAGATATTATTTTATGCAGCACTAAATGTATGTGAGTTAATGTGTGTGCTGTGTCCCTTTGTTTGTGTCCAAATGCGTGCATGCATGCGTGTGCATGTGTGTGGTTGTGCGCGCTCTTAAAGGTGGCTGAGCGTGCACTTGTCTATGCACTTGTGTGTATATTATTGTGTGCTTTTTCAATCATCATCTTGAATCAACTGTAAGCGCAGATGTGCTGTGACCTGACTAAGATCAGATAAAGTGCCCCCCCCCCCCCCCCCCCAGCTCCATTTGTCATGGGCCAGCTGTCGGGCTGCTGTGATTGGTTGTTGTGGGAGACAGATAGCCGATAGGCTCTGATTAATAGTAGTGGCTCTGGAACTTACTCATTGATCAAGAGAACAGGCGAGGGGGAGGGAGAGGACAGGCGAGGGGGAGGGAGAGAACAGGCGAGGGGGAGGGAGAGGATAGGCGAGGGGAGCACAGGAGAGGAGAGGAGGGAGGGAGAGGACAGGCGAGGGGGAGGGAGAGGACAGGCGAGGGGGAGGGAGAGAACAGGCGAGGGGGAGGGAGAGGACAGGCGAGGGGGAGGGAGAGGAGAGGAGGGAGGGAGAGGACAGGAGAGGAAGGAGGGAGAGGACAGGAGAGGAGGGAGGGAGAGGACAGGAGAGGGGGAGGGAGAGGACAGGAGAGGGGGAGGGAGAGGACAGGCGAGGGGGAGGGAGAGGACAGGAGAGGAGGGAGAGGACATGTGAGGGGGAGAGAGAGGACAGGAGAGAGGGAGGGAGAGGACAGGAGAGGAGGGAGGGAGAGGACAGGAGAGGAGGGAGAGGACATGAGAGGAGGGAGGGAATGAGAGAGGGAGAGAGAGAGAAAAAGCATTCCCTGTCGCTCTGTCAGTGCTTGCTGATTGCGTTTGTGTGTGTATGTCGGTGTGCATAGTAAATACATAACGTAACAGATATGGGGTTTGTTGGTCAGAGGCCTAAAAGCACAGTGTTATCATATTTGGTGTCGGCCTATATTACTATAGATGTACAGTGCCTTGCGAAAGTATTCGGCCCCCTTGAACTTTGTGACCTTTTGACACATTTCAGGCTTCAAACATAAAGATATAAAACTGTATTTTTTTGTGAAGAATCAACAACAAGTGGGACACAATCATGAAGTGGAACGACATTTATTGGATATTTCAAACTTTTTTAACAAATCAAAAACTGAAAAATTGGGCGTGCAAAATTATTCAGCCCCTTTACTTTCAGTACAGCAAACTCTCTCCAGAAGTTCAGTGAGGATCTCTGAATGATCCAATGTTGACCTAAATGACTAATGATGATAAATACAATCCACCTGTGTGTAATCAAGTCTCCGTATAAATGCACCTGCACTGTGATAGTCTCAGAGGTCCGTTAAAAGCGCAGAGAGCATCATGAAGAACAAGGAACACATCAGGCAGGTCCGAGATACTGTTGTGAAGAAGTTTAAAGCCGGATTTGGATACAAAAAGATTTCCCAAGCTTTAAACATCCCAAGGAGCACTGTGCAAGCGATAATATTGAAATGGAAGGAGTATCAGACCACTGCAAATCTACCAAGACCTGGCCGTCCCTCTAAACTTTCAGCTCATACAAGGAGAAGACTGATCAGAGATGCAGCCAAGGGGCCCATGATCACTCTGGATGAACTGCAGAGATCTACAGCTGAGGTGGGAGACTCTGTCCATAGGACAACAATCAGTCGTATATTGCACAAATCTGGCCTTTATGGAGGGGTGGCAAGAAGAAAGCCATTTCTTAAAGATATCCATAAAAAGTGTCGTTTAAAGTTTGCCACAAGCCACCTGGGAGACACACCAAACATGTGGAAGAAGGTGCTCTGGTCAGATGAAACCAAAATTGAACTTTTTGGCAACAATGCAAAACGTTATGTTTGGCGTAAAAGCAACACAGCTGAACACACCATCCCCACTGTCAAACATGGTGGTGGCAGCATCATGGTTTGGGCCTGCTTTTCTTCAGCAGGGACAGGGAAGATGGTTAAAATTGATGGGAAGATGGATGGAGCCAAATACAGGACCATTCTGGAAGAAAATCTGATAGAGTCTGCAAAAGACCTGAGACTGGGACGGAGATTTGTCTTCCAACAAGACAATGATCCAAAACATAAAGCAAAATCTACAATGGAATGGTTCAAAAATAAACATATCCAGGTGTTAGAATGGCCAAGTCAAAGTCCAGACCTGAATCCAATCGAGAATCTGTGGAAAGAACTGAAAACTGCTGTTCACAAATGCTCTCCATCCAACCTCACTGAGCTCGAGCTGTTTTGCAAGGAGGAATGGGAAAAAATGTCAGTCTCTCGATGTGCAAAACTGATAGAGACATACCCCAAGCGACTTACAGCTGTAATCGCAGCAAAAGGTGGCGCTACAAAGTATTAACTTAAGGGGGCTGAATAATTTTGCACGCCCAATTTTTCAGTTTTTGATTTGTTAAAAAAGTTTGAAATATCCAATAAATGTCATTCCACTTCATGATTGTGTCCCACTTGTTGTTGATTCTTCACAAAAAAATACAGTTTTATATCTTTATGTTTGAAGCCTGAAATGTGGCAAAAGATCGCAAAGTTCAAGGGGGCCGAATAATTTCGCAAGGCACTGTATAAAATGTGATATAGTAATGTTAATATGTACAAGTAGCTCAGAAGGTTGGTCTCTCTCTCTCTCTTTCTCTTTACATTGCCAAAGCAAATGGAATAGACAATAAACCAAAGGGAAATAAACAAGGGAAACATTAGTCAAAATTACTCACTAAAGTTTTAAAAGGATATATTTAAAATGTTATATTATTGGCTATGTACAGTCTCGAAACAATGTGCAAGTAGTTTAAGTATGAACAGATAAATAAACAGGTTGTATTTATAATGTGCTCCTGATTGTCCTTTTCTTGCCCTTTACTGCACAGGGCAGTATTTTGCCTAACAGATATGGAAGTTTATCAATGTTTGATATGTTTTCAAATTCTTTGTGGGTCTCTGATCTGTGGGAAATACGTGATCATCTCTCTCTCTCTCTCTAGTCCAGTTCTGATCTGTGGGAAATATGTGATCATCTCTCTCTCTCTCTGGTCCAGTTCTGATCTGTGGGAAATACGTGATCATCTCTCTCTCTCTCTCTGGTCCAGTTCTGATCTGTGGGAAACACGTGATCATCTCTCTCTCTCTCTCTGGTCCAGTTCTGATCTGTGGGAAATACGTGATCATCTCTCTCTCTCTCTCTGGTCCAGTTCTGATCTGTGGGAAATACGTGATCATCTCTCTCTCTCTCTCTGGTCCAGTTCTGATCTGTGGGAAATACGTGATCATCTCTCTCTCTCTCTCTGGTCCAGTGTTGGATAACATATGTGTGCCTTTCATTCGAATAAGAATATATGCATGCCAAATAGTCCTTGTATGTACTCACTGTGTGTACTGTACTCACTGTATGTACTGTACTCACTGTGTGTACTGTACTCACTGTATGTACTGTACTCACTGTGTGTACTGTACTCACTGTATGTACTGTACTCACTGTGTGTACTGTACTCACTGTATGTACTGTACTCACTGTATGTACTGTACTCACTGTGTGTACTGTACTCACTGTATGTACTGTACTCACTGTATGTACTGTACTCACTGTGTGTACTGTACTCACTGTATGTACTGTACTCACTGTGTGTACTGTACTCACTGTATGTACTGTACTCACTGTGTGTACTGTACTCACTGTATGTACTGTACTCACTGTATGCACTCACTGTATGTAGTGTACTCACTGTGTGTACTCACTGCAGTTCCAAACCATGAAGTAGTTAAGACCTTATCATTCCACACAACTATAATTCAAACATCCACCAGAGAGACAAGCACAAGGGAAATGGTGTGTGTGTGTGTGAGTGAATCGAAGCCACACTGTATGTGTTCACATTGAGAGGGTCCATGTGGGTGGGTACTGTGTGCATGGAAGTATAATACATTGTGTGTGTGTTATTATGTGTGTGTGTCCCGGTAAACTAGAAAATAAACTGTAGTGTATAAACAAATATAGGAGTTGTGTGCATGGGTGCGTGTGTGTTTGAGCTCTCTCTGTAGGGTGGTCAGTGGTGGGAGGTCGTGACCTGGTCGAATCCGGGGGAGTGGAGATCATCAATCAGCGAGGGGCAGGCCTGAGCAGCAGGACCATCAACACCCCTCCACCACCTCCACCCCACAGGGAAACAGATGGCCTTGGGACAACTGGCTCTTGCTCACCTCTCTCGTAACACACACACACACACACAATGATGTAGACAAAAAATGACACATACATACATACATACACACACACACTCTTTTGGATGCACACATGACACACACTTACAGATCAGATACCCACTCACCCACAGTGCAAAATAATGAATCACACACAAAGACACACATGGTGCTAAATATCTCAACATATACAGGCACATTGTTTACGTCAATGTATTCATGAAGACCACACAAACATGTAAACAAACTCAAACACAATAGTGGTTTTATTTGCTGGATATTTGCCATTGACTGGGTATATGTGTATGGCATTAGCGCCCCCTGCTGAGAGTAAAGATTAAAACAATTAAAAAAGGGATATTTTACTCAAAACTATCTTAAGAGTATTTCGCCATTTGAATGTAATTTATAATCACCACAGCTTTTGCTCTGTACTGGAAGCACACCATCTCGACAACTCGACTGCTGACATGCACATTTTTCTGGGATTGTAGTAACTGGACTAACAAACAAAATGCTAACAACTGTTTTTGGGTTGAAATGAATTTTAAATGAATTTTAGTCAAAGACAAAATCCCGCAATCCACAGAAATCAGACACCAGATTATCAGCAAACTGATGATCATTTTCAAGCTCACAGGATTAAACAAAATTAACTCCTAGGTAGTAAGGGTAGGCAAGAACACATCTACCACGCTGATCCTCAACACTGGGCCCCCTCATTGGTGCGTGCTTAGTCCCCTCCTGTACTCCCTGTTCACCCACGACTGCGTGGCCAAGCACGACTCCAACACCATCATTAACTTTGCTAACGACACAACAGTGGTAGACCTGATCACAGACAAAGATGAGACAGCCTATAGGAGGAGGTCAGAGACCTGGCAGTGTGGTGCCAGGACAACAACCTCTCCCTAAATGTGAGCAAGACACAGGAGTTGATCGTGGACTATAGGAAAAGGAGAGCTGAACAGGCCCCATTAACATCGACGGGCTGAAGTGGAGCGGGTTGAGAGTTTCAAGTTCCTTGGTGCCCACATCATCAACGAACTATCATGGTCCAAACACACCAAGACAGTTGTGAAGAGGGCACGACAACACCTTTTCCCCCTCAGGAGACTGAAAAGATTTGTCATGGGTCCCCAGATCCTCAAAAAGTTATACAGCTGCACCATCGAGAGCATCCTGACCGATTGCATCACCGCCTGGTATGGCAACTGCTCCGCATCTGACAGTAAGGCGCTTCAGACGGTAGTGTGCACTGGGCCAAGCTTCCAGCCATCCAAGACCTATATACTAGGCGGTGTCAGAGGAAGGCCAAAAAAATGGTCAAAGACTCCAGTCACCCAAGTCGTAGACTGTTCTCTCTGCTACCGCACAGCAAGTGGTACAGGAGCGCCAAGTCTAAGACCAAAAGGCTCTTTAACAGTTTCTACCCCCAAGCCATAAGACCCCCCCCCCTTTGTTTTTACACTGCTGCCACTCGCTGTTTATTATCACATTACAAATTTCCTCGACTAACCCATACACCCGCATATGGACTCGGTACTGGTACCCCCTGTGTATAGCCTCATTATTGTTATGTTATTTTATTGTGTTCATTTGATTTATTTTGATTTATATTTTTACTTTAGTTTGTTTAGTAAATATTGTGAGAAGAAGAACTATATTTCTTGAACTGCATTGTCGGTTAAGGGCTTGTAAGTAAGCATTTCACAATAATGTCTAAACCTGTGTATTTGGCACGTGACAAATATTTGATTTGATTTGAAAAGATCAACACAAGCTTGTCAGCTCGGGGATTCGATCTTGCATCCTTTCGGTTACTAGTCCAACGCTCTAATCACTAGGCTACCTGCCGCCCCATAAGGGGACAACAAGCGGATAAAAAGCAATCCGTAATTTCGATTAAGACATTAATGAGTGAGATAGAACGGACGTAGTCAAATTCGGACTCCCGAGTGGCGCAGCGGTCTAAGGCACTGCATCTTAGTACAAGAGGTGTCACTACAGTCCCTGGTTCAAATCCAGGCTGTATGACATCCGGCCGTGACTGGGAGTCCCATAGGGCGGCGCACAATTTTCCCAGCATCATCCAGGTTTGGCAGGGGCAGTCATTGTAACTAAGAATTTGTTCTTAACTGACTTGCCTAGTTAAATAAAAGTTCAATTTAAACTATTTACATTTAAAAATATAACTATTTGATCTGCATTTGAAATTGTACAGCGACAGAATTCAGAATATTACAGTGTTCTCCTTTACAGTGTACACCAAGTCAGAACTATAGGATAAATAAAGGGGGCGTATAAGCAGACATGGAAGCGCTTACAATATTCTATGCTTACATTTCTCAAAAACAGGTTATAGGCTACATGTGCACCACCAAGTCAGAACAGTATGTAAAATTAAGAGGTGAAAATAGACCAAATGATTAGGGTGAGGGACATGAGCTACTAACAGCTTACTACACAACATACACTTAGTATTACTT